>NW_026067942.1:4731629-4859963 GCF_014885135.2 Alexandromys fortis | reverse complement strand
CCTGTCTGCTGCTTACTGAAGTGAGTTCACCGTTACAGATGATAATGGTAATGCTGTCTCCTTTTCTATGATGTGATATCAAAGGTCATGGGACCTTCATATCACATGCCCAGTCCTGGGATCTTCACGTCACATGACCAAAGTCGTGACATTGTCACAAGGGCCCTATTAACTTGTCCTGCTGTCGTATTTTAATTACGAGGAAACCGGGCCTTAGAGAAATTTGATGACTTTCAATATCACAAAATTTTAAGGAGAAAGAAACCAGATTTTTTTTTTCTGATCCATTCACCTCCAAAGTGTGTGCTTAAGGCACGAAGTCAGGCACCATTCTATGTGATCCCTCCCCAGATTGGTATAAAGCAAGACTTGGGGGGGGGCTCACTCAGCTCCAGGATTTAGGGGGCATCTCTCAGCTCCAAGAGACTAAGGTTGGCTTTGTGTTTCCCTAAATACTGCACAGGTGAAATTTCCATGGACTGCATGAGTGTTGCCTACAATACATGTAAGTGCATCATGTGTGAGCTTGGTACCCATGGTGGCCAGGAGTTACAGTGTTGGAGTTACAGATGATTGTGGGGCATCTATGTGGGTACTGGGAACAAAGCCTGGGTCCCCAGCAGGAGCAAGAGGTGCCTTAACCACTGAGCCGTCCCTCTAGCCCTGGTTTACTGCTCTCTTGATTGCATCCTTTTCTCTAGAGTATGATGGTTTAAACTGTGTGTTGATTTGCGCACCAGGACCTTAGGAGAAATAGGCTATGCTGTGTGCTGCATAGACATGCACATAGAACCTAGGTGTATATATAAGATATGTGCAGGTTGGGGCTGGAGAGATGGCTCAGTGGTTAAGAGCATTGCCTGCTCTTCCAAAGGTCCTGAGTTCAATTCCCGGCAACCACATGGTGGCTCGCAACCATCTGTAATGAGATCTGGTGCCCTCTTCTGGCCTGCAGGCATATACACAGACAGAATATTGTATACATAATAAATAAATAAATATTTTTTTAAAAAAAGATATGTGCAGGTTTGTATACATGCTGCTTTGTGGTGATTGCACAGATAAAAATCGCCATTTCCCAGAATGAATGCATCCCCACCATGACACATGTACATACGTTTCCCTGAATGAGCTATTAAAATATTAAAGGGCTTTGTAGTTTGTAAGCCCATCCTGATCTGTGCCTCCAGATGTCACTGTATTCCTCTAAATGTTCCAGATGCAAGAATCCTCC
Organism: Alexandromys fortis; assembly: GCF_014885135.2. Taxonomy (NCBI): domain Eukaryota; kingdom Metazoa; phylum Chordata; class Mammalia; order Rodentia; family Cricetidae; genus Alexandromys; species Alexandromys fortis. The sequence continues at coordinate 4,858,729 of NW_026067942.1, read as the reverse complement.
AGAAAACCTCATCCAAAGGATAAAGGAGACAGCAATGCCACTGGGGACCCGTTGCCTACTGTTCCGACTGGGAAGCATCGGGACCTTGTCAGTGGGTGAGCACTATCAATAGGCGTCCTGTGAGTCTGTCTCCGGCTCGCCACCTCCCATCCCCATCCCACTGGCATTCCTATCTTGCCCCAACTCAAAATGTCTGTGGGTTCTCTGTGTCCAGTTTATGCAACAGTCCAGGCAAGAGCAGTTTCTTGCCCAAATGGCTAACCAACTCCATAAGGAGCCTCTTCAATGCCCATCTTCCTCTTGAAGTAGATTGGTGAGTTTTCAATCAGAAACAACGGAGTCTCTCATGGATGGATAGACTGTTTTTATATCCATGCAAAGCAACAATACTGAGAAATAAAAGAACCCCCAAAGTGGTAACAATAATGATGTCTGTGTAAGATGCTGAAAGAAGCAGACTTCAAACAGTGCATCCTGTGTAATTCCAGCCTCACGAAACCAAAGGAAACAGCAATGTCCTGTAAATTGTTACCTACTGACCACTGAGTCAGTTACTGTCTGGTTCTGCGAAGTGGGGGCTAGACAGCTGGGGAAGGGACACTGTCATGTCAAAAAATGTTTGCACTGTGACTTTAAAAATGTTGATAGAAGTGTATACACTTGTTAAAATCCATTGTACCTCATAGTTAAAATATGTGTGTTTTGTGTAAATTTATTATGATAAAAGATGTTGATGTGTAGAAGGGGTATAGCACAATAAAATAACGTGTTGTTGTAATAGAAACAAGTAAAACCTAAGGACGCATAGAAGTTGGAATTGAGATGGAAAAAATATATTCTACCCAATGCCAACAATTGGCTCTAAGTAAAACCCAAATAAGCAAACCAAAATCACCACCACTATCACCCAGCTGGGGTGGCTTTTCTTGGGACATTGACAATAGTGGGAGAGAGAATCTCATAATTATATGGGCAAATGTGTTCACTATAAAATGCCTTAAGTCTTCAAATAGATAAAACTATGAGATTAAAAAAATAAGATGTTGCTGAAATAGGCCATATTATGCCCACGATTCAGAGAGACACATCTTTATATAAAAGTGCTTTTGACTAGAAGGTGTGTAACAGTTATCCTAATCATTCCCAGAAGAAATGTAACGTAAGCAGAAACACCGCTCACGGAAGGGGAGGGTGGAACAGAGAGGACAGGTGCATGCGTGTTTCGTCTGCATGTATGCCTGTGCATCCCCGCTGCCTGTGGAGCCAGAAAAGGCTGTGAGCACCACCTGGGTGCTACTGCACGAGCAGTAAGTGTGCTTAACTGCTCAGGAGCCTCTCCAATTCAAAAATATTTCCTTTTAAAGGGAAAAATTTAGGCATTCTAGGAAAGTAGAAGTAGTTAAGATCATTTGGAAGGCATCATCAAGAAGGGGAACTCCAGAGAAAAGTGTGCTACCTAACTCAGTTGAACCTGGCAGAATAGAAATGTTTCCCTTGGTTGTTTGGGTGATAGGAATTCTGAGTGTGATATCTTAAATTCCCTGTGAGCTATGAGATGAGTTCCACCCCGGAGAGTGAGCATGAAGGTAGAGTTAAAGGAGGTTGGAAAAATTCTAAAAGGTGGAACAATTTCTGGTGAGTAACATGGAGGCTGAGTTATTAGTCACGCACGTTACATGAGTATCCACAGTCTTAGGACTCTTTTTCCTCCCTGTCCACACAGTAGTGCTCCCAAGAAACATGAGAGCAACTGGACAGATGCATGCACACATCTGGGAGGCAGAACTGGGCAACGGGGTTGGTGACAAATGCTGCAGTTTAAGCTGGAGAAGAAAAGACGGGAGGGCTGGTCATAGAAAGCAAGTGGTGGATGAGTGGTTCACAGATGGCGACTTGGATCTCTGAGACAGGGGACTGGCAATGAGAAAAGTCAGGAGGCAAAAGCCGGCTGTCTAAGGACATATTGTTAACTGGGTGGGACCCGTCTTTAAACTTCCAGCACCCCAAATACCTGAACAACTGAAGACAAGAAATATTATAGAGCTTCTAGAATAAGTTTCCTCGTATAAGGAAATTGTAATTGCTTATTATAAACAATGCAGCACAAGACTGGGCTATCCAGTGGTAGGTAGACAGTCATCTGCTAATTAATGCAGAGTTTGCACCCAAACTTAAAAACCCCATATTGTTTTTCTAGTTCTGTTTCCTGAGGTGGATAATAAACAACAGAGTGATTATCGTGAGTACCAGTGGAACGGTACCTGGTGTTGTGGTCACATTGGTTCAAATCCCAGAGCTAGCAGAAAGCAATCGGATGGCAGCAGTGCCCCTCAAAGTCTTCCTTTCTGGCTTTTTTCTTCTACTTGAGGACTCAGGGAAGGCAGAGGATCAGCCCCAATCCCAGACTGCAGTTTTATCCCCAAAGTTGATCTGGTTTACAAACTATGATGTGCAAAGGCACGAGGGAGTTTTCACTGGGGTGGCAAAGATGAATTGGATTTTATTCTAAAGGAACTTTTGAGTCTGATCTGGGGGAACAAAATCTAAACATGGAAAACCCCTAACAGTGAAAGTTTAAAACTAAGCTATGAGAAAGATCTAGGAAACAGCTAAGAGTGGTGGGAATAGGGTGGCTTCTTAGTCTGGGTGACGATTGCTGCCATGAAGAACTGTCACCAAAGCAACCTGGGAAGGAAAGGGGTTATTTAGCTTACACTTCATCATTACTGTTTATCACTGAAGGAGTCAGGACAGAAACTCAAGCAGGGCAGGATCCTGGAAACAGGAGCCGAGGCCATGTACAGGTGCCGCTTATGGGCTTGCTCAGCCTGCTTTCTTACAGAACCCTGGACCACCAGCCCAGGGATGGCCCTTCCTACCATGGGCTGGACTCTCCCCCATCAATCACTAGTTAAGAAAATGCCTTGCACCTGGGCCTTACAGAGTCATTTTTTCTCAATTGAGGCTCCCTCTTTTCAGAAGACTGTAGCTTGTATCAGGTTGACGTAAGACTAGCCAACAGGAGGGTTTCTGAAGAAAGCTGCCTTTGAACTGGGTACTGAAGGATCAGGACAGTTTCAGGGAAAGGGGGCACAGATGCAGGCTGAGCTGCAGGGATAGTCCAATGGAAGGTAAAGGGGGCAGAGGGTGTTTGGAATTTATGGAGGGGAACGTGTCAGCTGCACAGTTTCTTGTTGCGGGAGGTCCTTCCGCCCCTCCAACCAATAGCTGCTGTGATACCAGCCCATTGGGGCGTGGTCTCTCTCCCTTTAAAAAAGCGGCTACTTCCTCTGCTTGCTCTCTTCACTTCCTGCTCCGCCGGAGACTAGACTCCCTTCCTGGTTGTGCAGATGGCTGTTGTCTGGGACGGTGATCTGTAAGTTTTCCCCTTTAAATAAATAACACCCTATTAATCATAACTCCAAACTGGTGTGGCCTTGTTCGTGACTTACGCCTTCAGTTTCTAGTTTGTTCCACCTGTAGAGGCTTATCTGTTGGGGAAGGGCTTACGGATCTCACCTGTCCCTGAGAACTTACCAGATAAAGGCTGATGAGGGAAGACTAGTCAGAAACAAAACTTGAATTTACCCACGCTCTTGTAAGCAACCTGAATGAATTTCAAGGACACACACACACACACACACACACACACACACACACACACGGTGAGGGAGGGGGAACAGAGCTGGAAAGACTAGGTTTTAGGGGAGAGGAGACATACATTATCCATGAAAATGTCATGAGGGAGAAACACTATGAAAATACTGTGTATAAACATTAAAGGATGCTCACTTTTGAACACACAAACCTAGGCTTCATAAAAGGGTTGGAGTACATTCAGTTTTAAGGGTCTTGTGAATATCCGAGTCTGATGGAAAGTCTTCCCTTCAATTCTCAGCCAGCTCATGATTCCTATTCCTTTTGAAAATATGAGTGGGAGGTAAGCAGTTAAGTGAGATTTTGGATGCACGTCTAGATTCATTTTCAGATCGTTTTGTTATTCTGCGCCTCAGTACAGCTATTTATTTATTTATTTATTTATATATTTATTTATTTATTTATTTAATGTTTTTCGAGACAGGGTTTCTCTGTGGCTTTGGAGCCTGTCCTGGAACTAGCTCTGTAGACCAGGCTGGTCTCGAACTCACAGAGATCCGTCTGCCTCTGCCTCCCGAGTGCTGGGATTAAAGGCTTGCGCCACCATCGCCCGGCTATTTATTTTATTTTTGACAAGGACCGTGTATATCCCCCAGGCTGTCCTGTAATGCGCACGTCAGGCTGTCCTCTGAACATCCTCAAGGCTGCCATGATAGGCGCGCGCCAGCTGACTTAGAACTTTAGTAGTGATGCTCGCCTCAGAGAGCCGAGCCGGGGGCCCTGGCCCTACGGGGACAGTGTGAGCAGCCGCCCGGCCGCGGCAGCGCAAGCCTCATGCTCCTCCCCGGCCCGCCCAGCGGCCAGGAGATAAAACCCGGTGCCAGCCCGCGGCCAGCCGCTCGGCGCACGCGGCGCCCGCCTCTAGGCAACGCCAGCGCCTCGGCCGTCTGCGCAGGCTCCGCGGCGGCCACGCTTGTTTTCAAACAGCTGTCCAAAAGAGCCAATCAGAGGCGGCTCACGGAGCTCGAGGGCGACGATTGGTCGGAGGCGTATCCCAACGACCAATCGTCGTGCAGGGGAGCTGGGCGGGACCGGAAGTGAGCGCGGGGATGAGGGGCGGCGGCGGCGGGCATTTTGAATGACGCTGAGGTGGACGGCGAGGAGCGGCGTCGTGTGAGGACGGGCGCTCGGCGGTGAGGAGTCCCGGGCTGACGGACCCCGGAGCCCCGTTCTGTGAGGGACGCAGGTGAGCAGCGCCCTCTCAACCCGGCCTCCCCGTCCGGCCCCACGCGCGGCCGCCTCACCGGGCCGGAGACCCCCCGTCCGCGGCGCGCCTCCCCTCATGGCTTCTAGAAGCTTCTTTGTCGCTCGGCCGAGGGTCACCCCTGGGTGCCGGCCGGATAACTAGCGAGTGAGGAAGAACAGCCGCCGTAACCCGGCTGAGCCTCCTCAGGGGCCAGACGCGGGGCCCTCCGCGTCTTCCTCGAGTCGTGGTGACCTCCCCCGCCATCCAGAAAATTATTCCGCTGCTACTCCATAGCTGTAATTCACCGCAGGGTAAATGTCTGCCATGCGGCCCCTGCGAGCCTCGGAGTTTCGTCTTACCTCCTCCCCTATTTATTGGTTTTACTGCTCTGGCTCCAGTGATACGATTTAGATGTCTCAGACCTGGATTGTCCGCACCTCCTGGCGATTAGGCGATCGCATAGAAAAATGTGTACGTGTGTGACTGCAAACGTGATGTAGCTGTTTGCGAAATTTTGAGTTAGAAAAGCAGCCTGCCGGTTTCCCTTGCTTGTTTCTCGTCTCTGGGCTGTTCTCTTTTGTCTTGTTGGCGTGCACCACTTTTTGTCTTGTCTGTCTGTCTTTCTCTTTTCGAGATGTAGTCCTGGCTTTCCCAAAACTAGCTCTGTAGACCAGGCTGACCTCGCACTCAGCTGACTGTTTCTGTCTCCCGACTGTTGTGCTTAAATCTTGCGCCTCCACCCCCGGATAAGGCTGTGGCATCTGACTCTCATGATTTCGGTGACTGGCTGGATTAAGACAAGTTAGTGCATGATTTTTTTGGTGTATTGTGCTCTCACTCTTGAATGGACAAGGCATCTCTTAGAGCAGGGTAAATTGTCCATTGTTCGTTGAGTATTCCTTTCAGCAGTTCCTGTGAGATGTTGGTTGTGGAGCTACCCATGTCTTCTGAGATCTGGGACAGAAACTCCCCCCCCCCTTTTTTTTCCTTTTCTGGGCAGGAAAAACAGTTTTCACGGCTTGATACCCACCCTGTCAGGGTCCTTGCTTCTCTTTATGTTTTGGAAATATTTTTTTTTCAGAATATTTACAGTTAGATACTGTTTGAACATTCATGCACAGAAGGGGCTCAGAAGGCAGTAATCTGCGGTTCCTTTTGTATCATAGGCGAACTAACATAATAGTTAACATGTACGAAAAATGTACTAGGAGATGCCCTTTCGATGGTCTTGGATGTTGCCAGCTTTTGCAAATGAGGAAACCAGGACACAAAGAATAACTGAGTGATTGGCTTAAGGTTGCGTGTTATTTAAGTGACAATGGTGCGGCTTAAATGTGCTTTGTGTCACTGTCTGTATGTTCCAATGGAGCGTGCCTTTACCGCTTCTGTAGTAACCTGGCATCCACTTTTGGCTGGTACGTGTATTAATTTAACAAATTCCAGCTTGGAAAGAGCTGGGCATCTTGTGAGAAACTGACTGGAAACGATGCACTGCACTGTTTAGGGATTTCAGAAAAGGCCTGCCTGGGGGTGTAAAGGATGAATGATGGTGGCGTGAAGAAGGAAAAGAACATCTGTGAAATAATGGCGTGCTTTCCTCTCATCTAAGTAGGAGCTATTTCACCTGGAAACATTACAGCAAAACATTTGTTTAAATAAAGCACATAGCTATGTAGGAGCTTAAAACTGAAAAAAATAACAAATGAAGAGAAACCAAGTAAGTATGCTAGATAATCTCTGAGTTTCCTTAACTGACTTTATTCCTTTCAGTTTACTTATGAATGCTTGAGAAATAAAACAAAATGAGCTGGGCATTGGAAGAGTGGAAGGAAGGTCTCCCTTCGAGAGCTCTTCAGAAAATTCAAGAGCTTGAAGGACAGCTGGACAAACTGAAGAAAGAAAAGCAGCAGAGGCAGTTTCAGCTTGACTCTCTGGAAGCCGCACTGCAGAAGCAGAAGCAGAAGGTATCAATCACTTTCTGAAGCAGTTTGCTGTCTTTGGATTGGTTCACTTTCTTGTAGAAAAGCGATCTTGTTATCTCCAGGTGATAACCATCTTTCCCTCAGAGATTTTAGATTGCCTCTGGTTTCTTCATCTGTGGCTTTATTGCTACCCACCTGCTGATATTTAGGGTTTAATTTCATTTGAACATCTGTTTGGGAAATGGCTTTTTTTGCCTTGTGCAGTAAGGCCAAGTGTCTGAACTTCAGATCTGAGCTGTTATGGTATTTTACAGTTCAGATGGAGAGAGCTCTCAGACAGTGAGCTTTTTACTTTGGTGTTTTCAACATCATCCCTTCAGGGAATTAAATGAAAACATAAGACTTCTTAAAAATGAAAACAAACCTGTTAGCCAACTCTGTGGTAGTATAATTATGGCTTCTAATATAGTTTTGTTCATGGAAGGTTTTATTTTTGTTCTTAAAATAACTGGATTCCTCAGTGAAACTTGAAAGTGAAGTGTTTAGGACAATTTATAAGGCTTATTTTAAAATTCTTTTCGTGTGTGTATGTGTTGTGTGCTCCTGATTGTATATGCACCATGTGTGTAGTGCTTAAGGGCTCAGAAAAGGGCATCAGAGCCCATAGAACTGGAGTTGTAGACAATTTTGAGCCATATGATAAGGGTGCTAGGAACTGAACCCAGGTCCTTTGCAGAGCAGCAAGTTGCTCATATCCACTGAGCTATCACTCCAGCCTTTATGTTCAAATTCTTAAAGGGATGTTAAAAGATAATATAGTATGTAACTTTATAGAACTTTTCTATCTATATACTCAATATTTTGATTATTTAAATTTCTGTTTCTGTAGCATCACCTCCCCCACCCCAGGGTGAGGTTTATTACTACCATGCCTCAGAAAGTTAGTTTTAGAGTCAGACTTACATATAATACTTGCTAAGTACACAACAAAATTATTTTCTTGTCAACAATCTCTGTTAGGTTGAAGATGGAAAAACAGAGGGTGCAGACCTGAAAAGGGAAAATCAAAGATTGATGGAAATATGTGAAAATCTGGAGAAAACAAGGCAGAAGATTTCTCATGAACTTCAAGTTAAGGAGTCACAAGTGAATTTTCAAGAAGGTCAACTGAGCTCGTGCAAAAAACAAATAGAAAAACTGGAACAGGAACTTAAGCGGTAACTGAGTAATGTTTGTGTGGACTTTAGTGCCATTGTCTCAGACCCCCAGCTGAGAGCCCGGCCAAAGGCTGAGGGACTAGGCTCACACAGAGTTGTTAATACTTTGTAGGGCTAAGGGTCCCAGTGTACAAAAAGACAAACACTAGAGGGCATCAGTTGCCACCCCTTGCTTTTGCCAAATAGTCAGGGAAACTAAAGCTGCCAGAGACCATCACTTGCCTACCTATAATTTCTATCTGGATGGAACAAAAGAGCCCCTAAATGGATGGGTACCATTTCTAGCCATATTCCTTTCTTACTGGCTATGTTGACTTAGTTTGTACATCTCTTTTAAAAATGTCATATAATATTTGTATATTAAGTCTCTAAATTTTTTATTACATTTATTTGTGTGTTCATGCACATATGTGGAAGTCATTGGACAGCTTTTGGTAGCAGGTCTGGCTTGGTGGCAGATGCCTTTACCTGCTGAGCCATCCTGCCCACCCCAGGTCTCTTGTTTTGAAATGATATAATTAATGTCTCTGGTTTCATAGTTACAACCTATGTTTTAAGAATATCACTTAACTTGTGCTTCTGAAGTTCTGAGCTCTTTTGTGTCTTTCTTTGATTTAGATGGAACATTAAATTTGCTTAGACTGTATTCCCAGTCCTCTATACTTCTTTGCTGCTATAGTACTTATGATAATTGGACCTCATAATATTTTGATAACAGGGGTACTACATTTTACATCTGGCTTAAAAATTACATCTCACTAAATGTCTTTGGATAAAAGGTTTCTTAGAGGCAAAGTTTTGCATGCGCTTTGTTCTCTGGGAATGTATAGCATTTGTGCTTTGTAGCCTTTGCTGTCATCTAGCTTATTGGTCTCGGGTTCTTTTGAACAGGTGCAACTCTGACCGTGAAAGAAGCCACCAAGCCGCACAGTCTGTAGATGTTTCTCTGAATCCATGCAGCACACCACAGAAACTTGCTACAGTTCCACTCACACCAAGCCAGTCTTATATCGGTAAAGATTTTTATTTGGTTTTAAATTCTTCAAGAGAAATGAATTAGTCCACATTTGAATTCAGCTTTTAATTTGGTATTTCAAAAATATCCCCAGTTGCACGTTTGTTTACATGTTGAATTATGTTGAGCTGTTAGGAGTAAGCAGTAACCCTTACATTTTACCTTCTGCAGTATGTTTTAAAAGTTTCCGAATATGGGAGACACCTTAATTTTCATGTTTGAGTAACGTGATTAGGATCTTGATATGTTGTTTTAGTCTTCTGTTACATATTAAGGTACTTATTTCAAGACTTAGTGCAATCATTGCTGATGTGTTAATTAATTCATTCATGAAATGATTAGTTGACATAAAAATTTTATTTGATTGTCTGTGTTTAGGTTCCACATACGAAGATCTAAAAGAAAAATATAATAAAGAAGTTGAAGAACGGAAAAGATTAGAGGCAGAGGTTAAAACTTTGCATGCTAAAGTAAGTTCATGTGGTCCCTGTAGAAGAAGATGCATCTATAGAAACCCTTTTCTGTAGCAAAGAAGAGTGATCTGCCTTATCTAGGGCTGGTATATTTCTCTTACATTGAGAAAAACTACAGGGCTCATTGTTGGTGATTATTTTTGCTTGTTTTAAAATAGGGGTAGCAAGATGGCTCAGCAGGAAAAAGCACTTGCTTTGAGAACCTGACTATAGGTTCAATCTTTGGAACCCCATATGGGAAGGAGAAAACTGACTCCCCAAAGTTATCCTTTGCATACATACACATAAATAAAACTAGATAGGAAAAAACTGGACATTGTAGAATATGCTTGTGATCTTAGCACTGATGAGACTGAGGCAGAAGAATCTTGAGTTCTAAGCCATCCTGACCTACATTAAGACTTTGTCTTAAAACAAAAGATAAAGACACTAGGTGAGGCTAGTTTTATCTACAAATATTAAATGTTCATGGGGTACCAATTCTTTATTAACCCTGAGAATAAGGACTGTATTTGGAGAGAGAAGGACTAGGGAATTATTCTTTTGTCCTGATACTTGCTGGCTTACTCCTTTGATGGAAGGCAGTTACTATAAGAACTGTGAGCTTATTGGTAAAATTCTCACTTCAGAGGAGAATGTTGGCAACACAGTGTCCCGTTTCATTTAGATAGTTGCCAGTAGGGTGTTTTTTTTTTTTTTTTTTTTTTTTTTTTTTTTTGTGTGTGTGTGTGTGTGTGTGTGTGTGTGTGTGTGTTTTGAGACAGTCTCCTGTCTTAGACTGGCCTCAAACTTACCATGTTGCTGAGGAAGATTGCCTTGAAGTTCTGATGAACCACCTTCCTTATTCGCACAGTATTGGGATCATAGGTGTGTGCCACTAAACTTGCTTTATGCTGTGTCGTGGATGGAATCTAGGGTTTCATGTATGCTGGCACATAGTCACTCTGCTGCACCCTTAGGTATAAACTCTAGTTTTGAGATGGGTCACTGAGCAGAGAAGTGGGTAAAAATGTAGGATTTCAAAACCTGTGCTACTTTAGAGGCCACCTTCAAATCTGATCTGGAAGACTCCTTCACCATTGCTGTGCATGTTACATCATTTTCTAAAACAGTAACAACAAAAGCCTCCCAAAACAACTTAGTTTGGTATTAGTGGTACATTACTGCCAAACAGAAATTTGGTGAGATGACACAATTCAAACAGCTTAAGGCAGAATTTATAAGTATGTAACTAAATATTGAGGATCAAAAGGTACCTATTTCTTTACACATCCTTAAACCTTGCTTTGAGGTCACCAGGACTGTTGTACCAAAGGCACTATTTACCAAGATAAATAAAAGTAAGATTCTTCAACTTGTTCTAGAGACATGTGCTTTATCATTTGGTGCTTGTTCTGCTCTATAAGGAATGTGAATCCTATAACCATTGAACCTCTCCAGTGTTCAAAAGAGTGCTTGCTATAGAATGATCACCACATGCAAGTGTTGATTATAAAACATCCACATGATGTTTCTGGCCTGCATACCAGATAATGAAATGTGAGTTGTGACAGTTCTGTAGGTTGATACTTGGTGTAAAAGTACCTGGGCAAAGGAAATCCAATTTTAGAATTTAAGATGAAGGTTAATAACGGTACGTAGTACCAAGATTTAACCCTTATGAATTGATGGCACCTCAGTTGGTATTTATTGCTTGTTCTTCAGTGATGAGAAGTCTCACTGTTAAGACATTGTACTACTAGGTCTTGGGATTTATGATGCCCTACACCTGGTTAGCATTCAATATTAGTATGCTGTTCAAGCATCATCGTCATGGAGTTGTGGTTTTGTGTTTTGTCTGAAAAGAAATAGCCCTAAATACTGAGATTTCTAGGTTTGGGGATATAGGTCTACAGTAATGTGATTACAGATCATGCTCAGGGCCCTGGGTTTGATCCTATCACGGGGGGGGGGGGGGTAAAAATATAAAATAAAAAGAAAATTGAGATTTTAAAGGACTTCTATTTTTACAGAACGTGAGCCAGCCTGTTCCCCAAGCCACCATGAATTACCGGGACATTGCAAGACATCAGGCTTCCTCATCAGTATTTTCTTGGCAACAGGAGAAGACCCCAAGTCACTTTTCATCTAGTTCTCTGAAGACCCCACTTAAGAGAGATGCCTCTGCTTCTCACTTCTGGGGGGAAGAAGAAGTGACTCCTGACAGATCAAATCTGCAGATAGAGAAGATAGGGAAAAGAGATGGCAGCAGCAGTGACAATCCCAATACTCAGCTTTTGGAGCAGGTTAAGGCCCAGAATCAAGGTAACTTTCTGACATAAATTTAGTTTAAATGGAGGTTTTCTTAGATCATTTCAGTCTGGGGTGTGCAGTGTATATGTTGTTAGACACATTGGTAGTTCACTTTCCAGACTCATGTTGTGAAACTTTCCATTTCTGTAATGACAAATGACATGACAGTTTTGGAATGAGCTTGTATTTATATTGAAAACATGGCACTGTGAGCTGTTAAAGTAGTCTGAGAGGCATTGACTTATTTTTCTCACAAGCAAAGTGAGTAGGTTGGTTACAAGTTTGCACTCTTCATGCGTCTCACCTGGCTCTGTGAGACACTTAGAACGGGCCTGTGGTCTGAGCAGCCTTGGCCAGAGGTGTGGCATGCCAGGCTGTCCATATGGGAACAAACCTGTAACCTTGGCTGATTTACCATGCTGCAGCTGACAGCCAAGCATACCAGGTGGTGTTTTGGAATCTACTCTTTGGACTATGATGATTTCCAGGGCTGTGATGTATTGAGAGTCATCATCAGTGTTTGCTGGTGAGAGCTGTCACACTGCCAATGCCATTGGAGCCAGGACTGTGTGTGCAGGGAAAGGGAGGAATATGGTTGTTAATTTGGCAGTATAAGAGGTTTGCATTGTCTTGATCTTCAGTGGAGGCAAAGCTCCCAGGTACTGTAGAAAGGTGAGCACCTCTCTGCCTAGCACAAGTTTGCATTGACATGGGCATAAAGCAAATAATAATGTCTAGTGTCAAAGTCAAGTGATTACACAGGGCATTGCTTTTGGTAAGCACTCCATAAGGTGCTGCTTGCTCTGCTCCTCCGTGAAGACACAAGAAGATGTATTTCTCTGCTTTCAATAGGGTAGTTAAATATACATGTCAATGGGAATGCCGACTGTTGAAGTTAAATCCAATTAATGTAGTTTCTACATTAAATTTAATTTAATGTACATAAGAGTTATCTCACCAAAGATTTAAGAGTAGGTAAAATAAATAAGTTGTGAACATTTTGTGAGTATATGTATGTCTTTGTGTATCTAAATTGGAATGTTCTTTTCTTTTGTGCTTTTAGACCTAAAAAGCAAGATGAATGAGTTGGAACTACGCCTGCAAGGACAAGAAAAGGAAATGAAAGGCCAAGCGAATAAATTTCAAGAGTTACAACTACAGCTCGAGAAAACGAAAGTGGAATTAATTGAAAAAGAGAAACTTTTGAACAAAACCAGGGATGAACTAGTGAGAACCACAGCACAGTATGACCAGGCAGCAACTAAGGTACTTGACTTTCCATGAATGATTGAGAAATTGTCATCTTTTATGCCTAAATTTACAAAGTAATTGTTTGTAAAGGTCTTTGAAAGTGCATGCTACACTCTGGCTGATGTAGGTGAGCTAGTAGGCTGTCTGTGGTTGGGTAGATGACGGGGACCTGTCTTGCTAGTGTCTTTCCAGCTGAGTGACACTGAGCAAGTCACAGTGACCAATGATGCACTCAAATGGAATCGGAGGAATACTGAAGCTGTAGGATTAGTTTCTGGACACAGGATGGGATTTCCATGATCTGCTCTGGGATTCAGTAGATGCATGCTAACAAAGACTTTTCTTAAGGCTTCGAGTGAGGTCATTATTTGAGGATCTGTTACTTTAGCTCAAACCAACCTCTGGTCTGTTTTTTCTCTTATTTATTAACACTATTAACACTTAAGTTATTTATTGAGTGCTGCTGTATGTTCAGCATTATTCTAGTCTTGGGATGTGTAGAGCAGTAAAAATTACTGCCCTGTAGAGGCAGAGTATAACAGCAATGAAATAAATTTAGAGACGAGTAGTATAATATTTTAAAAAAAAGATAATAAACACACTGCTTTGTAGTAACATGGAGAAATGAATTACCTTTCAAAACCAACCATGATGGATTTGGTGCTTTCTGGGTCCAATCTCTCTGAGCCTAGTGTTCGGCTTCTATTGTCATTCTATTTGAAATACCCACTTTGCTGTGATTCATGTGTTTTCTTGCCATCTACTCTCTTCTGGCATCTTCCTCTGGGCTCTTTCAGTGTCATCATTTATGTTCTTGGCTTATGGCTCTTTCATTTGACTATTAAGAGTTACAGAGAAGCCTGAAAAACTATGTCTGAGGTATCCCTATGGATTTCTTTTTCCTTGCTAAAGGAAAAAGTAACATTTCTGAGTTTATAGGTGAAAATTAACTTCTGTAGACCTGGGTCTCTTTGCTTTCCCTGGGCAGGTTCCTTTTTCTTCCCTAATTAAAATTTTGTTTTAAGATAATTGAAGGTTCATATTTAAATTATATGAGGTAGTAACTTACTAATGTGGCAGATTATACTGATTGGTTTTCAGATATTTGAATGAACCTTATGTCTTAGGAAAAGTCCCACATGATTATGACATGTAACTTCTACATAGATGTGAATTTTATTTCCCAATGACTTGTTAAGGATTTGGGTATCTAACTTTGATGAGAGAGATTTATTGTTTGACATTTTCTTTTTCCCTTCCATCTTGTAAGATACTTGTTAACAGGATAATTGATGCATAAAATGAACTAGGAACTGGTCTGTTTTCTGCAAGAAAATGCCATTGATATATTTTCTTCAGTAATTAATGGAATTATGTGTTTTCTACTGAGGGAATTACAGTGATTGCTATTTTTATCTCAGTGGTCAAATTCCTGTCCTATTTTCATTCTAGCTATGTTGTCTTCTTTGAAGTATGTTATGTATACAATTAGGTCATTTTTTTTTTGTCCACTGTTTAATTGGTGAATTTAGCTCATTTACATTTAATGTAACCATTTGCCCTGACTTAAGCCTGTGATTTTCATTTTGCTTTTCCTGCTTCTGTTTTTTATTGCTGTTGTTTCTTAACCTTTCAGTGGATTACATAAATTTTTACAGGCTTCATAGGTTATTGTGTGTTCATTTTGCTAGCTTTGATATGACACATTTGCCTCCCTTGTTTTTTTTCCTCTCCCATTTATAGTAGTCTTAAATGTCTATTTAGCTTACACTTAGAACTAATGCTTTACAACAATTGTTAGACATTTAAAAATGTCAGAGATTAATTCTTTCTTGTGTTTTCTTCTTTTCTAAATTCTTCCAGGGTTCCATTTTTGATCTTTACCTTTCTGCTGAAAGTGTTTCCTGTTCCGTTGTTAGGATATGTGTGCTCTTCACAAGCTCCTAGTTTCCCTTAGGTTAAAGATGTTTTGATTCCTCTTCATTCCTGAAGGGCATTTCTGGTTGAGGTT
This sequence comes from Alexandromys fortis, assembly GCF_014885135.2. NCBI lineage: Eukaryota > Metazoa > Chordata > Mammalia > Rodentia > Cricetidae > Alexandromys > Alexandromys fortis. The sequence continues at coordinate 4,843,705 of NW_026067942.1, read as the reverse complement.
TCTCCCCAGTGCTGTTACGTTTATGGACTCTTAAACTCTTTTATTTTGCTTCTGCCTTCCCACTCATAAGTTTTATTTCAAACTAATGTTCAGAAGCAGTATTGTTGCTGTGAGGTAAGAACATGTCTACTCTTTTTTCTTTTTATTTGAAGTATTATTACTGATAGCAATACTTTTGTTTTATGATATTTGCCTCGTTTTTGGTGAGAAAGGTTCTTTGTGCTACCTGTCATATTTGGTGAAGTCTCTAATCCGATTATTAATTGTTTTGACTTGGAGAGTGCTGAGACTCTGACTCTGGCTTTCATCTTATTAATATTCCTCCAGGTCCTTAATATTCAGTTTTATTTCAGTGCCTTTTGGATTCCCTTCTCTCCTCAAGTCAGTTTCAAATCTACCCAATTGAAAGTTCAGTTCAACTTTTTTGTGCCTAATATGACTTTATTAAAGTTGTGCTGACACCACATTATGTTGTGTGTCATTAGAATTGCTTATTAAATAAAGCAGAGCTAATATACTCTTGTGCTCTCAAGTGATTGAATGTTGTTTGGGTCTTTTTCCAACTAGTTACAAACTATAGTTGAAGGCTGGAAAGAGTTTAAGTCTGACAGCTGCTAACTTGGAACCTAGCACTCATACTTTACAATTGAAAAAGAAAGCTGAAAAGAGTGCTCAGGATCAAAAACTACATAGTTGCAGGAACTTGAGCTCTGTGTACATTGGAGCAGTGATTTTCAACTGGAAGATTACAACCTGTAGCCTGAAATTTCTGTCCTTCCTGGTCCCGCAGCCATTTAGTCCCAAAGAAACATATAGAGGCTTATATTAATTATAAACAGTTTGGCCTATTAGCTCAGGCTTACTATTAACTAGCTCTTACAACTTAACCCATAATTCTTAACTATGTTTAGCTACGTGGCTTGGTACCTTGGCTCAGTGCTACATTTTCATTGTGCTTCCTCTGTGTCTGGGTGGCCACTACAGACTGAGCCTTTCCTCTTCTTAGAATTCTCCTAGTCTGGTTGCCCCGCCTTTACTTCCTGCCTGACTACTGGACAGACAACATTTTATTAAACCAATACAAGTGACAGATTTTTACAGGATACAAGAGCATTATCCCACAAGGACGACACCAGGGTGATGAATGAGCCTTTCACAGGAGTCACATATCAGGTATCCTGCATATCAGATATTTACAATTCATAACAGTAGCAAAATTACAGTTAGGAAGTAGTAACAAAATAATTTTATGGTTGGGGTTCATCACAACATGAAGAACTGGATTAAAGGGTCACAGCATTAGGAAGGTCAAGAACCACTGTGTTAGAGTATTATAGAGCATACATGACATCTAGTGGGCATTTACTTAACACATGGATTATGCATCACTGGTACCACAGTAGGATTCAAAATATGTTTGAATGAAGCACAAATGCCTTCAAGGGTCTGTTTTAATGTCCCCATCTAAAATGAAAGGACTGTGGTCCCTTAGGAATACGCTGTACTGTGAAGGAGTCCCAGTAGAGGGTGCCAAGAGTTTGTTTACATTGGTGCTTAGTTTTCTTTTTTTTTTTTTTTTCCTGTTTGATATTGTCACCCATCAAATAACAGTCTTAGGTGGTCTTAGTTGTTTTTCCACAGCCTAAAACAGTGGAGGACACAATGAGTTCTCAATCATTAGTTGTTAAGTTTATGTTGATTGTTAAAAATCATATAGTAGTATTCCTTGGGAATTTAAAAACTTAAATAATTATGGCAATGAAGGTATCTTAATGTCTGGGGGAGTGGGTGAATTTGATTCAATGGCTCAAGAATTTAAATGTTTACTGAGACTGGAGAAGTGGATCAGTTGGTGAAGTGCTTGCTGTGGGCCTGAGTGGATTCCTAGCACCCAAGTACAAAAGTGGACATTCATCTGCATACATAGAGCACACACGTGAGGCAGTTCATGTTTTTTTGTATAGGAAGGGTTTCGCTGTGTAGTTCAGACTGACATCAAATGGATGACTTTTCTGTCTCAACCTTCTGAGTGCTGAGATGACAGGTCTGTGCTACTGTCACAGCTCAGGCTGTCGTCTTGGTTACAGTTTTTCTAGAATCGTACTGTTCATCTTTAATTAGTTAATAATTGACATTTTGTCTTCCAGCTAATATTGCATAGTGTTTTCTTCTGAATTCTCAGAGTTCTAATAAATACAGTGCTCACAGTACTGTTAAATTAGACTATGGTTGACTGAACAGATGACTTAAGTCAGTAAAGTGCTTCTCACACAAGCCTAAGACTGGAGTTTAGTCTACTCCCAACACTCAGGCTTAAATTACCTGCATACATAATATATATGCAGATAGGATCTGTGAATTGACTCATCAGGTACAGGTAGTTGCTGCAGAAACCTGATAACCTTAGTTCAATCTCCAGAACCCATAACAGGAGGAGAAAACTGACTCCCAAAAGTTGTTCTCTGACCTGTATGCATGTGTTATGCACCCCTCGTCATATATGCACACACAATAATTGAAAAATAGCTGGTTATGGTTGCATATGCTGTAATTCTAGCACTTGCATGGGAGGGGAATGGGGTGAGGAGGGCAGTGGTGCAGAGACAGAAAGATCCCTGGTAATGGCTGGCTAGGCAGTCTAGCTGAATAGTGAACTCTTCCAATGTCATTGAGAGATTCTGCCTGAAAACCCAAGGTGGAGAACCATTGATACTGATGTTGATATCTGATCTCCATGTGCACCTGCAAATGTCTACCTTCATACACACATGCACACCCTGTGCGCACACTAACACATGTATAGAAAAATACAAGTGAAGTTTACTAAATCGGGGCACTTTAGAGTGGAGAACTGTTCCCTATTAATAACATAGGTTTTTTTTTCAATGATTTATTTATTCTGTGTACATTGGTGTTTTGCTTGCATATATGTCTTTGTGAGGTTGTCAGATCCCCTGGAACTGGAGTTACAGACAGTTGTGAGATACTCTGTAGGTGCTGGAAATTTAACCTGAGTCTTCTGTAAGAATAGCCAGCACTCTTAACTGCTGAGCCGTCTCTCCAGCCCCCACAAAGCTTTCTTATTACTAAAATATTGATTTTGGGGGTTCAGTCATTTTAAGGTATAGGCAGAGTTGACACAGAGGCTTAATATTACCTAAAAAAGCACAACTGATAGCTCAGGTTTGTTACTAGCTCTTATACTTAAATTAACCCATTTCTCTTATCTCTGCTTTGCCATGTGGCTCATGGCTTGTTACCTTATTTTCTATCCGTCCTGCTTGATCAGAGGCTGGCTTGCATCTCCCTGACCCTGCCCTTCCTCTTCCCAGTGTCCTCTGTGTCTGGCTGTCCTGCCTATACTTCCTGTCTGGATACCGGCCTGTCAGCTTTCTATAAACCAATGAGAGTAAATTCACAATGTATGGAAAAATTATTCCATAGCATTAAGGATTTGAACTAAAGGAATGGCTTCAAGACATGCAATGAATCTCACTACTTGAAGGACTAATACAAATTTGTTTAAATTTAACTTTAGGAGAATATCCTAAGTTTTCATGTAATTAATATTTTTAAAATTAGCAGATAACTGTATATATGTAAGAAAGCAACAACATATTCTTTCTATTGCTTTTGAGAGCATAATTAAAAAACAGCTGTGGTTTTTCTGGGATTCTGTGAACCTTTAGAAATGCAATGGTATAATGAGAGTATTATGGAAAGAAGTAGTGTGATATTTAACGTTTCTCACAAAAATTCATTATGGGTTGGGCATGGTGGTGCCTGTCTTTAATCCAGCACAAGAAAGGTAGAGGATGGAAGATCCTGAGTTTGAGGCCACTTTGGTCAATGTAAGTTTCAGGCCAGCCAGGACTACTTACTTAGACCCTGACTCAAAACCCTCTGTCTCTAGTAGGCTTGTTAACATGCTCTTATAGGAGGGTAGGGAGCTTGCTCTGTTTTGATAGTTCACAAATCACTATGTCAGTATCACTGCCTTGTTTACTTACTGATGTTCTATGTGAAGAAGGTCAGGGGACAACTTTCAGGAGCAAGTCATCATCCTAGCTGGACCAAGAATTTCTGGGCACCTCTCACCTCTTATGTCTTCAACCCCATCTTGCCATGGAATTGCTGGGCTGACAAATGCAAACCATCACATTCAGCTCTTCATGTGGGTTCTGGGGATTGAAGTCAGACTGTCAGCCTAGTGTGGCAAGTGCTCTGACTTACTGAGCTCTCTCAGGCCTCATGCTGTCTTTTGCTGTCTGCTTGGCGTGCAGTGGTGCTGGTGCATTCTGAGACCACAGCCTCCCTGTCCCAGGGCACACATTGGGAAGTATTTTAAAATGTACTGATGCTTAACATCATTGTGCTGTTTCCTCAGTACAAATTTCATACATACTCGGTATAAATTTCAAATTTTTATTCATGCTAATAGAATCATAGTGACCACAGGATTTAGATAATGAATATAAACCTGACTTTTTAAATGAAATATAAAGATCAAAACAGTGGTAAACATGAAATAGACTTTAGGGACTGAAGTTTCCTTTTGTTTTATTTTTTTTGAAATTGTGCCTTACGAGGTAACCCTAGCTGGCCTGGAACTAAACTATGTAGACCATACTGATTTGAACTCGGAGATCTGTCTGGCTCTGCCTCCTCAGTACTGGGTTTCAAGGTATGAATCATCACACTGACCTGGCCCAAAATTTATTAAAAACACAAAATTTGACTTCTTTCATTGAGTAACTTGTTTTGTGTGAAACATTTTTATCTGTTATCAGTGTACTACCTTGGAACAAAAGCTGAAAACTTTGACTGAGGAGTTGAGTTGTCAGCGACAGAATGCAGAGAGTGCCAAATATTCTCTGGAACAGAAAATTAAGGAGAAAGAAAAGGAGCTTCAAGAGGTAAGGTGAATGGGTTCATGGAGGAATTTTTCTCAGAAAGACCTGTTGACTTTGCGATTTGGAAGAACTATTTCTTATGATTGAGGACATTATGGAGTAGGCATGCTTTGTGAGCCAAAAGTCGCTGCATTTCCCTCATACCTGCATTTTCGTACTTTTTCCATCATTTTCTTTTTATTAGCAAGGGCGCTCTCTGGAGTTGGTTTTCTTTATGGGCTTGAGATTTGGTACTGTTGTGGGAAGGGAGTGTCTTTGCTCTCTTGATCCATGGTGAGATGATGGCTTTGCTCTTCTTTTGCCTTTTTAAGTTATGAGTTGGTTACTTATCTAACACAGTATCTGAGGCAGTCAGGGAACCAAAGGTGGGCTGGCAGGTATTTTCCCAGTATGGGTTGTTCAGGTGCTTCAATCTGAGCATAAATGATAATAGATATCCCCCCATTTGTTAGTCACTTAGCAGCATTTATTCCTGTTCTTTGAAATGAAGATCGTTGTAAGTGTATATGATTGATTAGTTAAGCTCCCTTCTCTTCTTTTTCTCCCCTGCCTTTGAACATGAGCTCAATTAGCTCATGATCATTTTGTTCCCTCTCCCCGAGTTCTGATTAGGGGGTGTGTGTCACCAGCCCAGCTTCGTTATGCCCTGTTTTGTTTTATTTTTAAGCATGTGGTCTGTATGTATGTGAGCACACGTGAGTATAGATGCACATGCTCATATATGGGCTTGACATTGATGCAGGATGTCTTTAGTTGCTCTCTACTTTCTTTTTGGAGGCATGGTTTCTCAGTTGAACCCAGAGCTGGCTGATCTACTACTATAGTTAACCAGCTTGCCATGGGGATCCTCTTTCTCTGTCTCTTGGGTGCTGACATTAAAGGTGGCTGCACACCTGTCTGGCTTTTCTGGGGTGTCTGGGATCTATACTCTGGTGCTCATACTTGGATGGCAAACATTTTATCCACTAAGCCATCTTTCCAGCTCTTATGCCTAAAGTTTTTGGTGTGTTTCTGTGCTGAGTTGTGTTGATTACAGCTCAGCTAGTCTTTCCTGCCCTCCCTTCTTCTAAACTGAGATGAGCTGGAAATTGGCTGGCTTCCATGTGGTCAACTGGCGACTCTCCCTCTGAGACCTGGATCTGATTATCAGGACCAGTGTTGAGGGTGATTGTATCTGGCATTCAGTAGATGATTAGCATGGCTCCTTGTTGTCTCTCTCACTTTTCATATAGCATTGCCTGTTAGGATGCTTGTGCCTGTTTCTGGAATCTTATTTGTTAATGGTTGTTTGATCTAATGTTTTGCTTTTTAGGAGCTGTCCCGACAGCATCGATCTTTCCAAGTTCTGGACCAAGAGTACACTCAGATGAAAACCAGACTCACCCAGGAGTTACAGCAAGCCAAGCATGCACTCAATGTCCTCCAGGTAGAACAGGAGAAGGTAGGGCCCTGAACTTAGTTCTCACAGTCTTACATGCATGCTCCTTCTGTATTTCAGTTGGTCTAGATTTTGTTTCACTAATAATTGAAAGTAGAAATAAAAAGTGATGTTCGATACATATTTTTCAAAAAATGTAATATTTCAGGTTAAATGTGTTTATCTTAAACATTTGTCATTCTTTATGGTGAACACTTTCAAAGTCCTTTGTTTCAGCATTTGTGCAGAACATAATTGCTGTGTGTGATGAGCAGTAGCAGGCCAGATTACAACCTCAGACCCATCCTTTCCTTCCTCTTGCTTTCTTCAGTCTCTGAAACTAGTTTTCTTCCCAGTGTTCTTGGGATTGACTTTTTGCTATTCCTGGTATGAGAGTCAGTCTTAAGTCTCTGGCTCCTGTCATATGTCCTTAGTTCCCTTTCAGAGTGGAGAACACTCTTTATGGCTCAGTTTCTAGAAAAGGGGTGAAATGTGTTGGGTTTTCACATCTGGATTTGAGAGGAAGTCTCTTAATATTCTGGTCATTATAGGGTATATAACAATGGAGGGGGGCTTTCCTAAATAGTTTCTTCCCCTAAATAGTTAAAGCTTGGACAGTTGTCAGCTGGATTATTTAAGGCTCTTAAGAGTGTTACCCAGGTTTCTGGCTTTGCATCCCACCTATATTATGATGGGTCTTGTTTTATGTTTCCAGCTTGGAGGTGTCTTCTGAATCACAGGCTGTTTGGTTTCTACTCGGCATTCTGTCTACATGGGTAGCAATAATGAGCTAATCATTGAACTTCAGCTATTGTCCTGTAGATGAGCACCTCCTCTGGTCCTTTCCATCTAACTAGATAGGATTCCATTCTTCACAGTGCTTAGGTCAATACTTGGGGTTACCTGCAGTTTTGTCTTACATCTCAAACTAGTCCACCAAACGGCTGAGTCCACCTTTGTTTGTGTACACATGTTGGTGTGTATTTGTATTTTATAAAGTATGAATATTTTCCTATGTGAATGATAGTTTATATATGTTTAATTTTTTTATTTGAAAAATTTAAAAATAATGTAAGATATATTTTGATCATATTCACCTCATTTCTCCTCTTAATGCTTTCCAGATCTACACTTCCAACTTTATATCTGTTTTGTTTTTTATAACCTCTGAGTCCAGTTTGTGCTGTTCATATACTCATGGGTATCCAAAGGAGTGTGGTTGACCTACTAGGGGCCTTCTCCCAGCAGCCATAGCCCCTCTGCTCAAAACCGTGTAGTCACTTGCTGTCCCCATCACTAGACCAGACTTTGCTTGGGTGATGGACTCAGGTGGCTTCCTTGATGCCCTGTGGAGTTCATCTTCTTCCCTCCTCTCACTTGCTTTATTTTAACCATGTGGCCCCCTGGCTTTTAGCTGGATACACTAAGTGGAGGCAACCTCAGACCTTAATTGCAGTTGAACTCCTAGGTTGCTATTTGCTCATGGACTAGGAGGCGTGTGCTTCTACTGCATTGAGTATTTCTGGTTGCTACATCTATCTTCAATCTCAAATACTCTGTTTTATTTAGTGTGTTTAATTTTTCTGTAGTGTGAACATTTGAATTTTCTGGCTCCTTTGTGTACTGTGTAAGTTAGGCCTATGATCTGAAAACAAAGACTTCATTTTCATGTTATTCCTAAATAGTAACTACTTACATAGAACCTATGGGTAGTATAGAGATGATGTACAGTGTTCAGTCTATAGGCAAACCCCAAAACATTCTATAGAATGAGGGTTAATGTCCTTGGAGCTTCTGGAACCATTCAGATATCAAGGGTTGATGACCCATGTTCTCCCAGTCTGTCTCTGTCTCTTTTTTCTCAGCTTTTTTGTTTTTGTTATTCTTTAAGAGCAGTTGATTATTTGCAGAGATCATAAATACAGAACTTTGTTATTTTTTTTTCTATTGTAGGTCACATCAGTGAAGCAGCAGTTAGAAAGGAGCTTACAAGAATTTAGGCAAAAGCTCAGCAGAACAGAACAAGCCCTTCAGGAGAGTCAGATCACAGAGAATGAACTGAGGAGAAGCAGTGAGGTATGTGAGCAGGAACAAACCCCACACAGGACAAAGTATGACAATACAAAGTGTCTTTCTTTAAAAAAAAAAAATTGTATGTGTGCGTGCATGTACTTGCTCATGGAGGTCGGAGTAAAACTTGTAGGCTTTGTTCTTTTCCTCCTTTGTGTGGGTTCCTAGGATCAAAGTCATGTTAATGTTAACTGTGTTATATATGTTGAATATGCCCTTATTTTTCCTTTGAAATGATTACTCAGACAGTTAGCATGAGGAATTAAGAATATACAATCAAGTTTTTATTTGTTGTGGGTTTTTGTTTGTTTGAGACAGGGTTTCTCTGTGTAATCATGTCTGTCATGGAGTTTATTTTGTAGACAAGGCTGGCTTTGAACTCAGATCTGCCTGCCTCTGCCTCCTGAGTACTGGGATAAAGGCGTGTGCCACCACTGCCTGACTATAAACAAATTTAAAAGTTTTTATTGTATGGGTATGTATTATATCTGTTTATGACTGTGCATCACATTTATGCTTGGTGTCCACAGAGGCAAGAAGAGAGAATGTAACTGATATCCTAGAACTGGACTTGAACGTGGCTGTGAGCCTCTGTGTGCTCTGAAAGAGCAGCAGCCACTGCTCTTAAAACCTCTGATCCATCTCTCCAGCTCCTATAACATCAAGTTTCAAAGTAGTAGTTTTCAACCTGTGGGTCATGACCTCTTTAGGGTCAAACTATCCTTTCATCAAATACTTGCATATCAGATATTTACATCATGATTCATAACAGTAGCAAATTATGAAGTAGCAACGAAATAATTTTATGATTGGGGGTCACCACAACATGAGGAACTGTGTTAAAGAGCCACACCATGAGTAAGATTGAGAACCATTGGCTTAAAGATTTTTATTTTAGACCACTTGAGCGGTGGAATTATGGAACAAAGGAATTGCTTAGATTTAAAGGGAATAAATGAAACTGTCAGTGTGGTTTATTATTTAAGTTACAACTCTGCCTTCTCCCCTTTGCTTCTTTGTTCATTCATTTATCTATCTTTGTCTGTCTGTCTGTCTGTCTGTCTGTCTATGAGTTGGAGTCTCACTATGTTGTTTAAGATGGCCTAAAATCTAAGTAGTTAATTTGGCCTTACATTATTAATCCCATGGCCCCTTCCTCTCAAAGTGCTGGGATTACAGGCTGTGCTGGCATGCCCACTTGCTCTTTGTTGTTCTGAAATACACTCTGACTGTGTGTCCCAGCCTAGTTTGGAGCCTGCCTCTTCTCTACAATGCTGGGATCTGAATCCCTTTTTGAAGGGTTAGAGTCACAGTGTTAAAAAAAAAAAAAAATGGAAAATCATAGTTCAGTCTCTGGCACTGCCAAAATAAATAACAAAATCATGTAATTATGAATGGCATTACTCTTTAGAAGTAAATATGGATCTTAGGATCCACTGTGCAGCCTGGTCCATGTTGCCTATAGATTGATTTCCTGTTCTGTCAGGCAATGAATGGCTGTGGGGCTAGGGTCTTATATCTACCCATGTCAATTTGGCTTCTGAATTTTGTTGGTGGTCTGGAGTTTGTTTTAAAGGCATTTAAGAAGCATTTAAGAACAAATGATGGGCTGCAATGATTTGAATAGAACCAGAAATGAAGATAAAACAACAGAAGATCAGTAGAGGTGTCTTCTCAGATACTGCAGGAAAAAAATGTGTTCCTGCTATTGAACTGTTCATCACTTTTTAGCCTGCTGCCGATGAAAGAGAAACAGTTTTGTTCATTACAGCAGTTCCTTATCTAGGTGATAAAGTCTAAATATGTTTGCCCCCATGGCTTTTCACTGTAAATGAGAACACCTGTCATAGCAAAGAGGAAATTATTAAAGCAGCCAGGAACAAAGGGGGAACACTGCTGGAGATGGGGTGGGGGCATTGAATGCCTGTTCCTCAAGTGGAAGCCATTCAGTCAGATCCTGTTTTGGGTTCATCTGCAATCATTTCCAGTGTGTGTTTATTGCAGCAAAACAAATGTTTGCCTTTTGGCCAGTGGGGACCAACCAACAGATGCTTCTGCTAACATTTCCACAGGCAGACTGGCATGGAACTCTTTCCTCTGTGAGCTTCCCTTTTAGCCAGGAACTCTCCTGCGACTCATTGGCTGCCTGTGGAAACATTTTGTATAACTATAGTCTGGTTCAGAGTCTAAACACCTTTTAACACGACTTACATTTTAATAGGTTGGACATTGTCTTGCAGATGTTTCTGAGGACTGACTTTATCCCCATGGGGTCTGGATTATGATACTATCTCTGATCCCAGGCCGTACTTGCATGTGTCAACCATGTTCAAATGAAGATAGTCATGTTTGGAAAGTGCTCAGCTACTTAGGAATTTAACATTCATCTTAATCTATGTTTATGTTTGCCTATAAGTCTTCTTTTGGGGATAACAGTAGGAGTTGAAAGGGCTTCTCTGGCTCTTGTGCTTTGAACTCTGGTTCAGAGAGCAGAGAATTGACTTGTCAGAGTGTCGATATAGCTTGGGGATTACAGTAGTGATGGCTGTAATGGGAGCAATCTGGATGTACACTATTGGGCTACCCATCTACTGTGTTACCTTGAGATTATCCCTTTCTAGTCTGCACACAGATGCAAATAATATTCCTCCCTTTTAAGACTGTATTTATGATTAAGTCCAACACTGCATATAAAGTATTTGGCCCAGTGCCCAGCATATAAGTGTCTAGTAAATCATGAAAGTCCACCTGCTTGTTTTTTTTCTATAAATGTTAATGACCTTTGATACTAGATTTATTTGTGTTCACATGTTGGGCACAGAAGGGTCATGATCAAAAGACAGTACATTTGAGAGTTTTCATATTTAAAAATCTTGCCAGTTTAATTATCTGGTGTCTTTCTGTATCTAATTATAAGTAAGCACGAACAAGTTCAACATGCTTATAGGTTTTGGATGCTGAAATAATGTGACAGTTGTACTGAAATTTTCCTTGACTATGTTTAGTAAACTAATATACTTCTTGCAATTAGAAATTATCAGTGCTGAAAGTGTGATTTAACGGCCCAATCAAGGGTAAAGTTAACATTTAGTATGAAAGTGATGGTGGGGTAGATAACTGCTCACCCCGCTTCAAGTGCCAGCCTCTGTTGCACTGGGGTTTGGTGGTAAAATGCCACCACTGACAGGCAGGATGAGGAAAAGCTTGCTTGGGGACCTTTCTAGGCATAGGGACCTGTATTGTATTAGGTTCTCTAAGGAACATAGTCTGGCAGGCAGGAATGACAGTGTAGAAGGAGAAAGCACGCCTGCTGATCCATCCCATGCCCACATAGACAGCCTTCACCCAGCAGGGGACATATTAAGCTGTACTTATGGATGGGATCATGAAATGCCACACACTAATGGCAGTTTGTTTTGTCTGGCCCTAGGAAATGATGCTTCCCCTGCTGCTGCTAAACCAAAGCTGCTTTGGGTGGGGATTGCTTGCTAAGCTCAGTGCTGGCTGTGCTTACGGATATTGCTGTGCTTTTCCAGAGTAGTGCCCAATTTTGCAAATCATACGAGGACACAAGAGATGCCTAGGAGAATATATCCTTGTATGCTTAACTCATTGTTGCTAATGAGCTACCCAATCAAGACTTAAGTGGCTGTAGCCTCATGGAAAACTAATTGCTGATGGATGGCAGCCTGTGCATCCATTTTCAGATGCTTATTTTCTAAATTCTAGCCTCTTAAAATTCTTGGGTTGGTCATAACCATAGCATTATAAGCCTGCTGGGTCCCAGGATTGGCTGAACATTCCTTCGTTAGGAACAAATATTTACAAAGCTAATGCCAAAATGGAGAAAGACACCCTAATCTTTTCATTGAGCTTGCTATTTTCTTAAATGTCTGCAGTTATGGACTGAGACACAGAGCGGCCAACAGGCACCCAGACATGACAGCTTCTCCCCTTTGTGGTACCTCCCCTCTTTCCCCCTCCCCATCTCCTTGTAAGCCTTCTTTCCTGTGGAGGTGCTCTCAGTTTATCATGCACTATCTTCCCAGCTTTCTTATCAAGTCCCAGATTTGATTTGATTCTTTTTGAGTAAGAATAATTTGTAAGTTAAGAAAATAGTAAGTCAACTCATGATTCACCTCTGATGATCTTGCAACTGTTACATTTGGGGAAGAAATACTAATAACAGTGCCCCAATTACACTTGTCAAATGCTTCGAGTGTTCTATCTTTCACATCTGTGATCTCATTAGATGAGTGATTATCCTCAGCCTGAAGAACAAACAAGTGATTATATTTCTGTATATTTATTAATGCTAATTTTAATCAGTTACATTGTTTCACCTTCATGATTATTTCTTGCAAGCTTGAGTACTTACTAGTATGCAGGTTAACCTCTCAGTCTTGATCTATTGCAGCTGCTCTTTTGTTCTCAGTGATATCTTAATTGCATAGTCAATTTCCTAGTATAAGCAGGACAGGATCAGAACACAGTAGACAACAGGCTCTGTCTCATTTTAATGATGAAACGAATGTATATACATGAACACAGCAGCTGCCAGCAAGTTTTCAAGTACTTTCTAGTAGCCAGATTCTCCCTCTTCTTGAATTTGGCTTTGTTACATGGGTACCCATCTGCTGGTAGTAACCAGACTGATAATTGAAGGCAGCCTTCCAACATAGCATCGCCAGGGCCATCTGTTTTCCAACAGTGCAGTAGGGGTTTGGAGGATGGGTCTTAATTGTTTCTTTAAGATTCCAAAAATGTCTTCCTACTTCTCAGAAGGGTAATTTTGAAATGTAATTAAAAAAAAAAAGCCTTATGATTTCTTTCATTCCCTAAGATATATAGTTCTTAGTTTGTAGTGATATGCCAGTTCTTGAGGGTACAGTTTAATATAGGTAGATATAAGGTATATAAAAAATTAGTCAGAATTTCAAGTGCCTTCCCAGTGTTCCGGAGGCAGAAGCAGGTATATCTTTTTAGTGTGAGGCCAGTCTGGTCTACACAATGAGACTATATCCAAAACAAAACAAACAAACAAAAAACCCAAAAGGGCTGGAGAGATGGCTCAGTGAGTAAAGTTACTTAGTGGGCCAAACTTGAAGTCCTCAGTTTTGAAGTCCTCAGTTCCATTCCTGCAACCCACATGGTGGAATAAGAGAACTAACTCCCTGAAGTTGTCTTCTGTTGTCCACATATGTGCCATAGCTGTTCCGCCTCTCCAGTGTATGCACACACACTAATAAATAATAATAATGATTTGAGAAACTAAAGGCAACAAGTTTCATTATGACTGGAATGTTTTTACTCCATGTTGTATTAGTTTTAGGTTGTTAAGGAGGAGCAGTGGTGTTTCCATTTGGTGTCTGCATTTGTCTGGTGTAGATCATGATTTCCCAACATAGTGGAATGAAACTGCTTTTATGTATTTATTATTTTGCTGCACAACCTTGTGTGGATGCATATTTAATCATGGATCCAAGGAACCTGTGAATGCTCAGGTTCCTTCATCCATTATGAATTCTGTGCTAGCCTGTGATGTGATATATAGATTACTCACTTTCTAGTAGTTAGCTTGTTAGGTGTGTACTGAGTGACTAGGACCACACCTTACTCCATGGAGGGTAATTTTGATGAAGGCAGAGACCTCTATTTTATTTATATATGCATTTTCATAGCACATATACATCCATGACCATTGTAAGCTTTGCTGATGAAAGCATTTCTTGAAGGAGATTTCATCTATAAGAACACTCTTATGATAGTATACCTTCAGCTGGTTTTGCAGTGATAAACAAAAATTTGATCCTGGAGCATTCAGTGTCGTATCATCTCTTTGCAAAGATATTTTGACTAATCAGGTTTGATAGGAATCTGCAGAACTTTTGTCTTTGATCTTATAAAAAGGCTTTTTCTTTGAAGCTAGTCCGTTAGCAACTAGAAAGTTTGAAGAAACATATTTCCTGAAGATACAAGATAAATCTTAGGTTCAGGAATCAGTTTTTATGATGTAAGTTTATTCAAATAAGATAAGCACTTTCATTAGATACTAGAAGGGAAAGTGTATTCCTGACTGCGATATAGACAGGTCTGTGAAGTACCTTTATTGAGGCAGAAGTTGTGACTTGCTTGCGCATTTGTTTAGATTAAAACAAACTGTGTTTTTAGGAAATGAAGAAGGAAAACAGTCTCATTAGGAGTCAGTCTGAGCAAAGGGCCAGAGAAGTCTGCCACCTGGAGGAAGAACTTGGTAAAGTCAAAGTGTGTTTGAGCCAGAGCCAGAATTTTGCAGAAGAGATGAGAGGTGAGTTCAGTAATGTTAGTGTTCTATACATTTTTTTTACATTTACTTATTTTGTGTGTGCGTGTGTGTGTAGGTCAGAAGGCAGTTTGATGAAAAGAACTTTTCCTTTCACCATATGACTCTTAGGTGTCAAGCTCAGGTATCAGGCTAGGCACCAAGTACCTTTACTCACTGAGCCATCTCAGCAGTCGAGAATTCTGTTGTCTTATTGCCATGGGGAAAGATTGATGACATTAGTCAATTGGAAAACTCTGTCCTTTTTATATTCACCCCCAAAATGTTTGATGTTTTCCAGCATGATAGTTGAACTTTTAAAAGTTGGAGCTCATTGAGTCCCAAAATGCATAGTTTTTACTACTTTAAAATCAGAAGGATAAGCATTGTTACACAATACTATATTGGCAGTGTTTTCTCATTGTTGCATGCCATTCGTATGTCTTAAGTGTGTTTAGTGCATACAGACCACTGTTCACTCATTAATCTCTCTTAGAAATGGAAAATCCTACATTAAATGTATGTGTTCCGCTCCCTTAATGCCCATGTATTTTGATAATTTACTTGACTGAATGGCTTTATTTCCTGGGTTTACAGCCAAAGTGTTATGTTGTACATAGCAAATGAATCGACCATTTGTGCATATTAATTTATAGCATACCTTTTACATAAAATTTTCTTGAGATATTTGCATGAAGAATTTATCTTTTCCTGTTGTTCTGAATGTGTGTGACACTGTTATAGTTTTGCTTTGTTTTTGTTTTTAATTTTAATTTTCTTTTTGGTTTAGATTGGGTTTGGTTTCAGGCTGGGGTCAACTAATCCTCCTGCCTCAGTTTCCCAAGTATCTAGAAATGAATCCCTGGGGCTGTTTTCCCTTTTATGTGGCAGCTGGTAGAATTATCAGTCTAAAGCTTTTTAAAGGAAAAAAAAATGTAAGAATGAGTTATGACTCATTTTTCAAGATTATCAAAAGTGTCATTGTTTGAGGCCCTCAAATGCAAAGTAGAAGGAAAATGCCTTTGGGGTGCTGTCTATGTAAGTCTTCAACTCTCATTGGGTAGGTTTGAAATTAAGGGATTAGAAATAAGTATAGTTTTTCATTTACTATTATATTATGTTACATATTATATTATTTACTATAGAGGCTTTCAATTATTTCCTCTTTACCCCAGGCCTTTTAGTCACTGCTAGGTGAAAATATTGCCAGGTTCGGGGGGTCGGGGGGGGGGGGCTGTCAGCATGACTAAAATAAGGTTGTGATAGGAGCTTCCAAATGAATCAATCTCAGCTCCTCTTTCTACACTTCTTACTAAGGAAGAATTGGAATGTGGGTGGCATTCCTGCTAACAAATAACATACATTTTTAAAAAAGAAATAATTCTAAATATTCTGTAAACTTCCTTGTTCTTTTTACATCATTTTTATTAAGCTATGAAGATTATTAGATACATTACAATACTAAAATGGCTGTTTTTCTCTCTGTCTTTATATAAACTTAGGTAATAGGATTACTAGGTGAATTACTTTCAAGCACTACAGCATTAGTGTCAAATTTTACAGGACTTGAGAGTCTATTAATCTCATTGCTTTTTTCTTTTTTTAGTTTAGATTTTAAAATTTTAGAAGTCATAGACTAGATATGCTAGGTAACTTCTTTCCCATTGAGTTACACCCTGATGCTAGAGTATAAAGTTCTTATAAAGTAGGTATTTGTTGTAAACACTTATAACTTTGTGTTCATTTGTTTGTTTTAATAGCTAAGAATACCTCTCAGGAAATTATGTTAATAGATCTCCAGGAAAAACTAAACCAACAAGAAAATTCGCTAACTTTAGAGAAACTAAAGCTTACCTTAGCTGATCTGGAAGCCCAACGAGACTGTTCTCAAGACCTGCTGAAGAAAAGGGAACATCACATTGAACAACTGAATGATAAGTTAAATAAAATAGAGAAGGAGTTTGAAGCTTTGCTGAGTGCTTTGGAGTTAAAAAAGAAAGAGTGTGAAGAATTGAAAGAAGAGAAAACTCAGTTTTCTTGTTGGAAAAGTGAAAATGAAAAACTTATCAATCAGGTAGAATCAGAAAACGAAAGCTTGCAGAGTAAAATCAAGCACTTAGATGCCAGCCTCAAGACACAACAAATAAAATGTCATGACTACAATGAAAAAGTAAGAACACTGGAGATGGAAAGAGAAAATCTTAATGTGGAGATTAGAAACCTCCGCAGTATTATAGACAGCAAGATGGTTGAGATTGAGACACAGAAACAAGCCTACTTGGAACTGCAGCAGAAAGCTGAGTTCTCAGATCAGAAGCATCAGAAAGAAGTAGAAAATATGTGCTTGAAAGCTAATGAGCTCACTGGGCAAATTGAAGGTTTGGAACATAAGCTTCAGTTACTGTCAAGTGAAGTAGTGACCAAAGACCAGCAGTACCAAGACCTGCATACTGAGTATGAAGCATTGAAGGATTTGCTCAAATCAGGAGGTTCTCTGGTGACAAATGAGGGTAATCGGAGAAGTTCTTTGGCTTTTGAACAGCAGCCTGCAGTTAGTGATTCCTTTGCAAATCTAATGGGGGAACAAGGAAGCGTGCATTCAGAAAGGAATGACTGCTTTGTAGATGGGGACCAAACTGTAGAAAATGTAGCTGTCTTAAAAAATAGAGTCATTTCGCTTGAAAGTTCCCTGAAGTCTCAAACCCAGATGAACTCAGATCTGCACAAGCGGTGTGAAGAGTTGCTACAAATCAAAGGAGAATTAGAAGAAAACCTCATTAAAGTGGAGCAGATTCATCAAAATTTTGTGGATGAAACAAACCAGTGCATTGGTAAATTGCAGGAAGACTCTGCAGTTCATCAGAATATTGTTGCTGAAACTTTAGCAACCCTTGAGAGCAAGGAAAAAGAGTTGCAACTTTTGAAAGAAAAATTAGAAGCTGAGCAAAGAGAGATTCAAGAATTAAAGAAGAGTAACTGCCTTCTTGAAGACACTCTGAAGGAGCTGCAACTTTTATCTGAAACCTTGAGCTCAGAGAAGAAGGAAATGAATAACATCATCTCATTAAGTAAAAAAGACATTGAAGAGCTAACCCAAGCAAATGGGGTTCTCAAGGAAGCTAATGAGGCCTTATGGCAGGAGAAAATGAATTTACTCGAGAAACATGAGAAGCTTTCAAGCTGTATAGCAGAACAAGAGAGAAGTATTTCAGAGTTGTCTGATCAGTACAAGCAAGAAAGACTTCTGTTATTACAACGATGTGAAGAAACAGAAACTGTGTTGGAGGATCTCAGGGCTAACTATAAAACAGCACAAGAAAACAATGCTAAGTTAGAATGCTTACTCAGTGAATGCACTGCTGTTTGTGAGAATAGGAAAGTTGAACTGGAGCAGCTGAAGGAAGCATTTGCAAAGGAACAGCAAGATTTCTTAACAAAATTATCTTTCAGTGAAGATCAAAATAGGAAATTGATGCTGGAATTGGAGGTAGAGCAACAAGCTGCGAGGTCTGAGGCTACAGTCACCAAAAACTGTTCTAAGAGTGAGGCTGATAGCTTAAGGCAGGAGAGCTCGACTTTAAAGGAAGAACAAAATAAGAAGCAAAAGGAAGTTAATGACTTACCACATGAGAGTGAGCAACTGATGCAGTTAACTCAGACTAAACCTGAACATTATCTTGAAGTAGAATCAGTTGAGAACTCTATAAAAGTAACAGAAGATGAGATATATAAGTGTAGTTCCCAGTATCAGATGGATATTGACACTAAAGTCATTTCTCCAGACAATTATAAGGCACAGTTGGTACGCCTTGAAGCTTTGATTAGAGTTATGGAAGTAAAGCTTGACCAAAGTGAGGAGGAGAAAAAAAACCTGTATCAGGAATTGCAGACAATTAGAGGAGAAGAGGGAACTGTGAGTTCACAGGACACTCAGTCACACGAAAGGATTGGCCTGAAAGACTGTGAAATAGAAGCAGAAGAAAAATATGTGTCAGTGCTCCATGAGTTGTCCTCAAGTCAAAATGAGAATGCACGCTTGCAGTGCTCTCTACAGACAGCACTGGATAAACTGAATGAGCTAGGGGAAATGTGCCAAGTACTGAAGGTTGAGAAGTTACAACTCCAGTCTGAGCTGAATGACTCACGGTCAGAGTGTATCACAGCTACTAGTCAAATGGCAGCAAAGGTTGAGAAGCTAGTGAATGAAGTGAAAATGCTAACCCATCAAGATGCTCTTCCACAGAGTGAGCTTAGGGAAGATGTGTCAGATGGTCTTTGTGATAAACAAAGCAATGTGTCTATGGTCTTGACTCCTTTGGACAGTAGCAGTTTCTGTGAGCAAATAACATTGTCAGACAAAGAAGTTCGAGTGCATTTTGCTGAGTTACAGGAGAAGTTTTCCTGTTTACAAAGTGAACACAAAATTTTACATGATCAGCATTGTGAGGTGAGCTGTAAGATGTCAGAGCTGTGTTCCTATGTTGACACATTAAAAGCTGAAAATTCTGTGTTGTCAATGAATCTGAGAAACATGCAGGATGACTTGGTAAAGGAAAGGAAACCTGGTGCTGAGGATGGACATACATTGTCACTGTCATTCTTTGGGACAGACAGCCCAAGTCTGACACATTTTGGAGAAGCTGCTTTTTATAAAAATGTTTTAGAACAAACTGGAGACACGTCTCTTCTAAGTTTAGAAGGGAATACTTCAGCAAACCCTTGCAGTGTAGATGAAGTGTCTTACAGCAGTCTAGAGGAAGAGAATCTGACTGAAAAAGAAATCCCAGCCACCTCTGTGAGAACTGTTAAGGAACTTGAAATCCTATGTCAGATGTACTTGCAATCCCTCAAGGATCTAGAAAAGAAAATCGAGAGTCAGGAGATTATAAAAAATAAAGAAATTGAAGAGCTTGAGCGGTTACTAAGCTCTGAAAGGAAAGAGCTGGGCTGCCTTAGGAAGCAGTATTTGTCAGAAAAGGAGCAGTGGCAGCATAAGCTGACAAGTGTGACCTTAGAAATGGAGTCCAAGTTGGCAGAAGAAAAGCAGCAGACGAAGAATCTGTCCCTCGAGCTTGAGGTAGCGCGCCTTCAGTTGCAAGAGCTGGACTTAAGCTCAAGATCTTTGCTTGGGAGTGACATGGAAAATGTAAGTACCTGGGATAGACATGTTGTTTCTCTGTGTGCATGCCTAGTTAAACACTTAGTAAATTCTTACTGGGTTGAGATAAATATGAAATCAAGATTGGAGGATTTTTGAGTTTCAAGGAAATGAATGAAAAACTTACCAAAAATTTTCCAGAGCCAACCAGGACTCAAAACACGAGGAAACTATTTGAGGAATAAATGCCCATCATGATCTAAATATTCTCTTATGAAAAATCACTAATTTTTTTTTTTTTTTTAAGACAGGGTTTCTTTGTGCGGTTTTGGAGCCTCTGTTGGAACTCACTCACAGATATCCACCTGCCTCTGCCCCCCAAGTCCTGGGATTAAAGTTGTGTGCCACCATAGCCCAGCATTTTTGAAGTCTGAATTGAAGTCTTTAGAATGTATACTGTCCTTAGTCACTGTTCTATTGCTATCAGACTCCATGACCACAGCAACTCTTGCAAAAAAAAAAAAAAAATTATTAGGACTGGCTTACAGTTCAGAGGTTTAAATTCATTATCAGCATAGCAGGATGCATGGAGACACTCAGGCAGACATGGTACTGGAGAGGTCTACATCCAGATTGGCTGGCAACAGGAAGAGTGACACTGGGCCTGGCTTGAGCATTTGAAACCCCAAAACTCACGCCCAGTGACACACTTGCTCTAACAAGGCCACACCCAATCCCTGTCAAGTAGCAACACTCACTAATGACTAAACATTCAAATATATGAGCCTGTGGGGACCATTCCTATTCAAACCACCACATATACTTTTACTGATTAATGAGGCACGTGTAAATATTCTGAAATGTGTTCAAGTAGTTTAGTCTCATGTCTTTCAGAGTGTTTTAAATGTTGTAACATCAGTTATTAAGTGAGATATAAGAAATTATTTGAATGTTAATTTTCTAGCAGCTTTTAGTAGTATCAGTTATTTAAAGAAAATTATTTTTTAATTCCTTGTAGTTTGTCTTTTCTAGTTGACTAGCTTAAGTACTAATGCTGTACAGTTCGAGTTTCACTCTACTTCTGTGAGGTAAAGGTCATAGGTCATATTGTGGTGGCAGTAGCAATAATCACAATCTTAGCACCTCTTTTTGTAGGTAAATTGAGACAAAACATCTACCTTTTCCAAGAAAGTCCTGACTAGGATGAGGTCTTTGGACTGAGAATCTCCTCATAAACACTTACTGCTTTTCTTAGTAAAGAACATGAGTACTGAAGATGACACTAACCGTTGGTAATCACAGTGATATGCTACTCCTTTAATCTGCCTAAACAATTGCAAGCTGTGAAAGAAAGATGCGATTTTCATGTTAGATGTAGTTGAAATAAATGTCCTTATGGTAAATATCTTACCCAGTGCTTTGCACATAGGTAGAACCCATTGAATATTTGTGTTAACTATCTGAACAGAGAACAGGATAGAATTGAGAGCTCTTCTGTTTAGAGGGATGTGTTTAGCAGCACCCATATGGGTAGTTTCTGTAAAGTAATAGTTAAACCACTGATTCCATTTTGGTTCTTCTGAAAAATAAAATGCTTTCTTGGTTTACATCATGTTTACAGGCTGTTCGAGTCCAAAATGATAGTTATGATACAAAAGAATCAGAAGTATATGTTTCAGAGACTACAGAGAAAACACCAAAGCAGGACACTGATGAGACTTGTGATAAAGATATTCAGCAGGACCTTTGTCTAGAAACTTCAGTCACTGAGACCGAGACAGCCAGGCTCATGGGAGCGAGGTGTGAAGAGCAGTCTCCAGAGACCAATTGTGAGGCACCAGTAGAGAAGAAAACCCAGGACTGTCCAGAATGCGTACCTCAGTTGTTTTCTAGTCCTAATGTATTGGTACCCATGGATGTTCTGGAAGATCAGGGATCTATCCAGACTCTTCATTTGCAGGAAGATACATCAAATGAGAATTTAAGGTTACTTCCTGTAGTAGACGACTGGGACAAAAAAGTTGAAAATTTATTAAATGAAATAAAAGAGGCAGATTCAAAACTCAATTTACAGGAAGTACAGCTAAAGATCAAGATTGAAACATGCATGCAATTGGAAAAAATAGTCAAGGACCTCAAGAAAGAAAAATCTGACTTAAGTGAAAAATTAGGATCCCTTCCTTGTAACCAGGAGGTACGTCAGAGAATAGAAAGTTCAGAAGACCTTGGTTTTGACTTAGAATCGGGAACAAATGAGTTAAGTGACACTATTAAAGATAATACAGCCAATATAGAAGATGATTGGAAGGAAAAGTTTTTTGATGTGGAAAAGGAACTGACCAGGATCAAGTCTGAGAAAGCTAATATTGAACATCTCATCCTCTCTGTGGAAGCTGACTTAGAGGCGGTTCAAGCAGAGAAGCTGTGTTTAGCAAGAGACACTGAGAGTAAGCAGAAGGTTATTGTTGACCTCAAGGAGGAGCTTTTTGTAGTCATTAGTGAGAGAAACAGGCTTCGTGGAGAATTAGACACTGTGTCAAAAGAAAAAGAAGCACTTGGTCAGACATCTAAACAGATGAAAGAGAAAATAGAAGAGCTGGAGTCTCACCAAAGTGAGAAACTCCGTCACGTTGAGGTGATAGAGGCTGAGGTCAAAGACAAAGCAGAACTCCTTCAGACTTTGTCCTTTAATATGAGTGAGCTAACAAGGGACAAAGCTCATCTCCAGGAGCAGCTGCAGAATTTGCAGAATGACTCACAGGAATTATCTTTGACAGTAGGTGAGCTGGAAATTCAAATTGGAGAGCTGAAAAAAGAGAAAGAATCACTGGTCAAGGAGTCTCAGAACTTCCAGGCACAGCTGACTGAGTCAGAATGTGAAAGGCAGAACATCTCCAAGGCCTTGGAGGTAGCACTCATGGAGAAAGGTGAGTTTGCAATGCGGCTGAGCTCAACCCAAGAGGAGGTGCATCAGTTGAGACGAGGCATTGAGAAACTGAGTGTGCGCATCAAGGCAGATGAAAAGAAGTACTTAAGTACTGAGGAGAAACTGAAGGAAAGTCAGCGTGAAAATGACTCATTGAAAGATAAAGTGGAGAATCTGGAGAGGGAATTGGAAATGTCAGAAGAAAACCACGAGCTGGTGATTCTTGATGCTGAGAATTCTAAAGCAGAGGTGGAGACCCTCAAGGCACAAGTGGATGAAATGACCAAAAACCTGAGAGTTTTTGAATTAGACCTTGTTACAGTTAGGTCTGAAAAAGAAAATCTGACCAGGCAACTACAAGAGACACAACGTCAAGTGTCAGATCTGGATGAATTGTGCTCTTCCTTTAGAAGTCTGTTGGAAGAAAAGGAGCAGGCAAGAGTACAGATGGAAGAAGACTCTAAATCTGCAGTGCTGATGCTTCAGACACAATTAAAGGAGTTCAGTGAGGAAGTAGCAGCCTTGTGTAATGATGAGGAAATTTTGGAGACCCAAGAACACAGTCTAGACCATCCAGAGGAAGAAATACACCGCTTGAAGAGCAGCATTCAGAAGCTTAAAGTTCACATAGATGCTGATGAAAAGAAGCAGCACAACCTCCTCGGACAACTGAAGGAAAGTAAGCATTATGCAGACTTGATTAAGGATAGAGTTAAGAACCTTGAACAAGAATTGCAGCTCTCAGAGGAAAAGAAAGAGCATGCGACTCTTGAAGCTGAGAATGCCAAAGCAGAGATCCAGACTTTAAAATCAGAAATACAAGGAATGGCTCAAAATATCCAAGATTTGGAGTTAGACCTTACTAATACAAGGTCAGAAAATGAAGGTCTTATGACAGAATTAAAACAGGAACAAAAGCGAGTTTCTGAATTAGAAACAATAAATTCTTCGATTGAAAACTTAATGAAAGAAAAAGAGCAAGAAAAGGTACAGATGAAAGAGGAATCCAAAATAGCAGTAGAGATGCTTCAAAATCAATTGCAAGAACTAAATGAGACAATGGTTTCCTTGTGCAATGCCCAAGAAGCTTATAAGACCAAAGAACAGAACCTGAGTGGTCAAATACAAACTCTTGAACTTGAGAAGGCCCAGTTGCTACAGGACATTGGTGAGACCAAGAATAAATACATTGTTTTGCAGTCTTCTGTAAATGTCCTCTCTCAAGAAGTAAAAGCTGGCAAAGAGAAGCTAGAAAAGAAGGAGGGAGAGGTCAGGACACTGGAAGATCAACTTAAAGGTCAAGAGCAGCTTGCATGTAAACTTTCCCAGTTGGAAGGAGAGCAGCAACTCTGGCAGAAACAGAAACTAGAACTGGGAAATCTGAATGTGGAGCTGGAGCATAAGGTCCAAGTACTGCAATCCAAAAACACCGCTTTGCAGAGCACCTTTGAAGCCCTGCAGAATTCTCACAAGCATTTAGAAAGTGAGCTTGGATTGTTGAAGATGCAGAAAGTATCACTTATCCAAAGAGTAAGTACCCTGATTTATTTCCATGTAGAAAGGAGGGAGGGACTTCCAGATGGTTCTGTGACTTTGTGTTTATAGTGTCTTGACTACAGGAACATTGAGTCAGTTCAAGCAGCAGTGATTGCCCTGATGTACTTGTAAGAGACATTTTGTGTGTGTGTGTGTGTGTGTGTGTGTGTGTGTGTGTGTGTGTGAATTGGATTAGGTTTTTGATGGGATCGCTGCATGGAAATCTTGGGGTCATTATCTGTAGTTCGGGTTCACTGGGATGGAAACAGTCCCCTATCAAGCCGAGAACCACTGTGACAAGAAGAGTAACAGATAATGATTAGGGTCTGAAGGCAGCCCCTGCCCTTTGCACCTTAAGGAGAAAGAATACCTAAAGATGCTTATGTAATTAGGACTAGTGGAACATTCATGGCTTCTACTGTGTGGCTTGAGAAAAATCAGCCTGATCAAGAAAGGGATTCCTTTGAATTAAATTTTTTTTTCAACATTCAAAGGAATGTCCAGAAAATGAAGTCATCACAACTATATTTTTCAGGATTTGTATTTTTATAACTTTAATCCTTGGCATGTTTTATTGGATTAGAGTAGCATGTTGCGATTAGTAGAGCTCTAAGAGCAGATAAGAATCTAAGGTACTAAATACAAAAAAAAACCAAGGCACTCTCTCAAAACATTGATGATCCTAATTCAAATTGAAGCCTTTGTAAAGGGTCTTGAGAGTTAGAAATAGTATCTGCCTTCTTTCCTTACTGTTGTCTTAAATCTGTGCCGAAAAGAAAATGGAAACTCACTAGTAGGTTTTGAGAAAACCAGGTGAATGGATTAGTAGGGCGATTCAGCCAGGTCCATTTTCTTAAACTGTGTGTTGTAACAGTGTTTATTCACAGCAGACCACCCAGAGCAGGTGCTGATGAATATTAAATTCCAGGTCAACACAATGACTGGGAAGGAAGCGGAGCTACAGAGGGAGCTGCATGAAATGGTACATAAAACAACAAGGCAGAAAGAAGAATTCAATAAAGAGAAAAACAGGCTAACTCAAGAATTAAAAGTACCAATGGAAGAACTAAAGAACCTCAAAGTAAGAGTCCTCATGGCAGACTTATGCTCTGCTAATTTGGCATGCCTACTCGTTGGTTGTCTTTGTAAGGCATTCTGCAGTGAGTCAAACTTTGTTTCAGGTTTTGGAACCCAAGCTTAGTGCTCAGGTTTGTAGTGATATTTACTATTTAACTTACTATTTAACACTGTCATCGGCCTGGAGTCATGTGATGCTGGAAAAATCCTAAGCCTACACTGGCCATCAGGGAGACTCCAGCAGCTGAATAGAGAGGGGGTTTGCTTTATGAATTTTGAGATGTTATATTTTAAACATAACTCTACTGTCTGCTGTTTTAATGTTTTTTAGTTGTTTTTTCTATATACTTGTAAAATGAAATTCAAGGTTTTAAATGAAATTACATGTGCTTTATTTATAGGTAAAGCATCATAAATATGTGAATCAGCTTGAGAAGGAATTTCAGCGTGCTCAGGGGAAAATAAAATTGTTGCTCAAATCCTGTAAACAGCTGGAAGGAGAAAAGAAGATGTTGCAGAAAGAAATCTACCAACTTGAAGCTGCCCAGAAGCAGAAAACTGGTGGGTACTAGCTGGGGCATATTGGTTACCAGAGGCTGTCTTCTGGGAGTCAGCACTTATGGGGGAAAACCTGAATTGATGTGGGATTTTCCTTTGTATACTGTGAATATCATTGGCCAATTTAAAGGAACTGCTTTGGGCCTATGGCAGAGCTATAGGGTAACAGAGTTAGGTGGGGAAAACTAAACTGAATGCTGGGAGAAGGAAGGTGGAGAGAGGAGAGAAGCCATGGAGCCCTGCTGGACAGAACTTTACCCGGTAAGCCACAGCCACGTGGTGATACACAGATTAATAGAGATGTGTTAAATTAATATGTAAGAGTTAGCCAATAAGAAGCTAGAGCTAATAGGCCAAGCAGTGATTTAAATAATACAGTTTGTCTGGTTATTTTGGTTCTCGGCAACCGGGACAAACAAGCCCTCCTTGGAACACTGAATGGTACCTTTGGTACATACCTCTTTCTAATGGGTATCCATAAAGAATATGCCCTTCGGTACTGTTTGAGTAGTTCCCTTCCCTTCCCTTCCCTTCCCTTCCCTTCCCTTCCCTTCCCTTCCCTTCCCTTCCCTTCCCTTCCCTTCCCTTCCCTTCCCTTCCCTCACCTTCCCATGCCTTCCCTCACTTCACTTCAGTTCACCTTCCCTCTCCTCCCCTTCCCTTCCCTCACTGCACTTCCTTCCTCTTCCCTCCTCTTTTNCCCCTCCCCTCCCTTCCCTTCCCTTCCCTTTTTTTTCCTTTTCTCCTTCCTTCCTTCTTTCCTTGCTCTTGGTAATTAACTATGCCACGTTATCCACCCACACAATCTGCTTTCTTTATGGATAGCCAGTGGTTGGTATGTGTGGGAGGCTTCTAGACAGAGTGTGATTGGAGTATGTTTTGGAATCTGGGAGTTTTCCTCCTAAATTGATAGCCACCCCTGGTGTCTAGAATCTGACCGAGTCCCCTACCTTGATGTGGTTCTTCTACATTTGTACCTCCTAGTCCCTGTATTCTCTCAAAATGTTCTTATAGCCTAAAGGGACTTACATTTTTACAGGCTGGCACTTGTCCCCAAAACCATACAATATAGACATTACGATCATTATTGAATTATATCGCTTATTCAGTTGTGATAGAAAGAATGGGTGGGAAAGGGGGGAGATATAAGAAGTTAATTTGCTCGATCTCTTTTAACTAATTCTATAAGGGGGTTTAAGTTTTGATGGGTTTTATTCAACCTTATCTGCTAGATTGTGCTTCATAGTCTTCAGATAGGTACAGATGTTGGTTCTTAACTCCTGGAAAAGTTCAAAGAACAGGCTTAAAGGTGACCTGCTGGGAATGGTCTATAATAGTAACTGGGAGCAGCAGCAAGTTGCATGTGATGTGTCACTTTGTTTTCCACAGATTCTGTTGTGGGTGATAATGTAGCTAAATTAATGATTGAAAATAAAGAGCTGAAAGAGACACTTGAAGAAAAAGTCAAGGAGGCAGATAAGTACTTGGATAAATACTGTTCCCTGCTTATAAGCCATGAGGAGTTAGAGAAAGCCAAGGAGATACTAGAAATACAAGTTGCTCGTCTGAATTCACAGCAATCCAAACAACATCTCCACAGTTCTCCTTTGCTGGATTCTTCAGTTTTAGTGTCTCCCACTACTTCTGTGAGTAAGAAGACAACATCTGGCCAAAATAAAACTTCAGGCAAGAGGCACAGGTCCAGCGGAATCTGTGAGAGTGGTTGTGGGGCAACACCCTGTACGCCAGAGACATTTTCTAAAAGAAGCAGGAAAGCAGTCAATAGTAGCGTTCACCCTACCGAGGACAAGGAAGAGCCTAAGTTTGAGTTGGAGGGACTCCCAGACGTCGTAAAAAAAGGTATGTATAGTTTACAGAGTCACAGGGCTGTGGGTGTAGACCATGTACTTAGTTTGCGTGTGGCCCTTTATTCAATTCCTAGCATTAAAACACAAAAGTTTGAAATTTCACATAAAAATCGATAGAAACTTTTACTTTTTAGGTTTTCCAATTATCGCATAATAGCCCTAACTGCCTGGAGAGACTAGTCCATTTTAAATTGATGATAAAATAAGTGTCTAAAATTAACATACAACATTATACAACTAAGAGACCAACACTACAAAAAGAGCTGGTAGATTTGAAAAATGACTGCTAAAAATCTGTTCGAAATTCTTTTTATAATCACCTTTTTCTTTCTTGAGTCGTGAGCTGGACAAGTGGGCTGGTTGACACTGACTGGAAGTAAGAGTTTAGACTTCTCATAACTATGTAATAATTATTGCAGTCTCTAAGACATAAGCAGATTTTCCTTCCTATTATTTCTGTCTTTATTTTTTATTCTCTTTGATATTTTAAGACAGAATCTTACTGTGTAGTCCAGGCTGGTCTTGATCTTGAAGCATTTCTGTCTTAGCCTCTTTGTGCTAAGATTATAGGCAGGTGCCATCATACCCAGCTTCAGTCATTTAGTTCTAAGAAAAAAAAATCAGCCAGGTGATGGTGGTGCATGCCTTTAATCTCAGCACTCAGGTGACCGAAACAGGTGGATCTTTGTGAGTTCAAGGATTGTCTACAGAGCAAGTTCCAGGACAGCCGGGGCTATACTGAGAAACCCTCTCTCAAAATAAATAAATAAATACACACACAGCAGGTTGGATCTTTTGCCCTACTCATTGACAGCAAAACTGTTTGGAGGAGTTATATTCTGGTAACCGTGATTCCAAAGTATTTAGCTAACTCACTCTTGTAGACGTATTCGTAAGAGATTAAGAGTATTGCCTGTAGTCAGATCTGAATGCCTCTGTGGAGGGCCCTGTGATAGTCTTTGTGGCTAGCCTTCTCTTGTCACCATTCAGATCACTTCCTTTCCTGGAAGGAGACAGCAGAGTGAGCAAATACAAAGACACTCTTAGAAGTGAGCCCTAAAGTCACCGTCAGTTTACATTTTCCCTCTTCAGACAAGGACTGGCCTTGTTCCATCCTAGTTCAATTGTATTAAATGTCCTGCCTATCTTAAAAAGTGCAAGATAATGCAACCATGTAGAAGAAGCAAGATTTCTGTTTTTAAAAAATGTGGTTCTCCCTGATCCTTTTTCCCAACATGATGTATTTTAAATCTTTTATCTCTCTAGTAAGGATTAACCTGTTAATTTCCTAGTTCATTTGATGACCATCAAGGCAATTATGTAGTTTAATACATTGTTTTCTATGGCTGAACAAAAACTGTTTTCTAGTTATTTTTACCATTATTGAAACTTGGTATATACATTGAATTCCCATTGCTAGCACAGCTAAAACAGAACGTCCCTAGTGAATGCCATTTCTGACAAGCAGCTCTTTTGCCCTTAGGGTTTGCTGACATTCCTACAGGAAAGACAAGTCCATATATCCTGCGGAGAACAACCATGGCAACCAGAACCAGCCCTCGCCTTGCTGCACAGAAGTTAGTGGGATCTTCCCCAACACTTTTGAGCAAAGAAAACATTGCAGAATCCTCAAAACCAACAGCTGGTGGCAGCAGATCACAAAAGGTAATCTGTGAATGTCATTTCCTGCCTGCCATCCTGGAAATCTGTTAGATGGCCCAGGGTTGGCTGCTGCAGTGTGAGCCGGAGTGAGCAAGTCCAAGGATATACATCCTCTACCCAGAGGCTGCTTGTACATAGCTTCCTAGAAAGCGGTGCTATTACAGGAAGCTCAGTACATTTCCAAGTTTCAAGCATGGCTTAAATAGTTGTAAGAGGTTGTTTCCCTTTGGGCCATTTTGGATTTCTCACTATTTTTCTTCCTTTCCGGAACATCAAAGCTTCTGGTTCTCTGTGACCTTTCTTCTCTACATTGTACAAAAGGTGGAGAGTATTTACTCAGCTGGTTTGTATTCCTGATACTGTAATTCACGCTAGCAGCCCCTTTTCTGCACACAAGTACATGTGTTTTACCTTCTTTTTAAATCCCAGGCTTGGCTTGAACTCCTGATCTCTCTGCCTTCACCTCCTGAGTGCTGGTGTTACAGATGTGCACCACAGCTCCCTGCTGGTGCTTTGTGCACACGAACTACACTCATTATGTTACTTAACTCAGTTATACTTGCTGATCTCCTACACTGGTGTGGTAAAAGAAAGGAGGTGACATTCCTGAAAGATTCAAACCTCCTCAGGCTCACACTGCTCTTTTACAACTCATTTGTATTTCTCAAACTGGCAGCCATGGAAATATTCTTTGAAATTTCTAAAGTAACTTCAGGAAGTTTTAAAATTTTGTGATGTTATCTTGCTTGTCAGAATTTAAATATGTAGTTGGATAACCTTCAACTAGCAAAAACAAAAAACAAAACAAACCCCAAAGTTTTCACAAATGTGTTGAGTGATAGTTGTTAGCACAAAATATAGAAACACTGGTGATTAGTTGTATCAAGACAGCAATACATTGCAAATTGGTTTGTTTTGATTGATGTGCAGATGCTGTATATAGTTAAGCCTTGTCATATTTTTCTCATAGTTATAAGTTAAAGTTAATTTAACAGTGAGGAAGGGTGGGTGTAGGAGGAGGGCCCGCTTGTTCTTCCTGGCCGTCCGGCTAGCTTAGCCCCAAAATAACCACACAGAAACTGTATTAATTAAAACACTGGTTGGCCCATTAGCTCTAGCTTCTTATTGGCTTACTCTTATATTAATTTAACCCATTTCTATTAATCTATGTATCGCCACGTGGCTGTGGCTTACCCTCAAAGATTCTAACCAGCTTCTGTCTCAAGTGGAGGATCCATGGATCTCTCTGACTCTATTTTCTTCCTCTCAGAATTCAGCTCAGTCTTCTCCGCCTACCTAAGTTCTGCCCTGTCAGGCCAAGGCAGTTTCTTTATTCATTAACGAATACAAACAACACACAGAGGGGACTCCCACATCAGAAGGGTCTTCATATTTCCATACACTGGGGATGGAGCTGTCCACTCTTGATGCTAGAAGTAGTATATCATCCTGTGCAGTTTTCTCCTTCCCTTCAATTAATGTCTCTGTTTCCCTCTGTCCCTTGTAGTCAACTGTTGGCCCTGTCAACAGTATTGGAGTTCGGTAAAGTAGACCATGACTTCCCTGACTGATAAGGAAAGCGCTGTGAAGTAGAAGGTTCCCTGAAGGAGTGAAGCTGGGAACCTTGACTAGAGCTGTTGGCCATGGGATAGCCACAAGGGAATCAGGTTTAGAATCTGGTATAGACTGCCATTTTCTACACAGGTGATAGGGAGCTCCCCTCACCCCTCAGTTTAAAAAAAAAATTTCGACTCCTTCCTTTCTGAGACTTATGTGATACAGATGTTTTGTATGTTAGGCTCCCCTACCACAGGAAACCAGGCACTAAGCTTATATCTGGACTCCGTTGTCTGTTTGTAGCACTTGCTCAAATGTCTGTCTTCAGATTTACAGTATGGAACTAGTTATATCTGGTTTGTCTGTGTCATCATGTTTAGTAAAAAGTCTTGACATCTAGCAAATGTTTGTGGAATGAATGGAGCTGTGAATATTATCTTGAAGTGACTTTAGTAATGTGATTTTTATAAAGATAGGAAACTGTCCTGTGAAGTCACCACAGGGCCTTTTCTTTTTTTCTTTTTTCCTTTAGAGGAATTGATGGTAAAAGCAGTTTGCATGTGGTGTTCAGATTTATTACCTAGGAGAAGAGTTTTGCACACTAGGGGGCCTGCACTCTACACTGCTGTGGAGCCTGCTGGTACTGGGCAGTAACCATGGTTTCCTGCAGATTTGTGTTCTCTGCATTAGCTACATGCAGTCTAGTTGGCACCAGCAGTTATGAATCACAAAGCAGTTTTGTGCACTTGAAGAATGGCAGGGGTCCTCTTGAAAAGCGGGTCTAGGAGACTTTATGATTAGATTCACATTTTAAAAACACAGCCTAGTCATTTTCACTTTAAGTCAGCATTTTCTGAGATGCTCTGTAAAAAGTACTTACAAGTATGTTTCATCATTTAGTTTTAAAAGCACAGAACAAGATTTTCTTTACTAAAGTAGGTGCTTTGACACTCAAAATTGTAAATTCTCACCCAAGGTCAGAGCTGAGTTCAAGGTATTGAAAAAAATGGGTAAGATGTATTGGGTGTATTGTTCTGTTCATTAAGTCTTTGAGATGAAGAAGCCCAGGAAACCCTAGTCTGCTGGAAACAAAGGAGCTGCTGTTTATAGGTTTGGTTCCCTGATTGGTTCTGCTTGGTGGGCTGGCCACTAGAAATTTTAAGGCTCACATGGATGGTAGTGATGCCTTGAGCATAGGGTCAGTTAACAGTTCTTTGAAGACATTGCATCCCCACCCCTACCCCCATCCGCTGCTGGTAGGGTTCATTTCTATCAAGCCACCTATCTCTCTATTCTCTCCCTGTTCTGGCTGCAGACTTTGCTGGTGAGATGGGTAGTAGCACTGTCTGAGAGATTCAGGGCCTTGCTTGGCTTTGAACCATTCAGAAAGCAGATGTCTACATGAGCACCACACTCACACTGTACTCAGAGTGTCACGGACTCAGTCCATGTCAGAAAAGCCAAGGAATGTACTCTAGTCACTTCCTTAGTTCCTTATCTCTGTGAGCCCTCATTCTCCCTCGTTTTCTCTGTCGCTGAGTGAACCTAAACACTTGTGACTAATAGATTCCAGGGACACCCTTGTCTTGGTCTCACTGCTTTTTATAAAAAGGAAAAAGAGGGGTAGTTCCAATAGAACTTTCCCTTCAACTTTTCACACGTGGTAATTTCCCACCAGCTCCTGGTCTTTGGCTGCTGGTTTGTCAGTGTCCTGTTCACCTGATCCGAGATAGAAACAGGATTTCTAATTCACTGTTCTTTGTAAGGCAAAGTATTCCAACTGCCCTTTAAAGTCACGTGCTTCTTGTAGAGAAATATAAATGGAAAAACAATCTCCATTCTTTTTTCCTATTTCAAAATAGTACCTGAAAGTCTTTCTTAGGGAGTGTCTGTCATATAGTTATTTTGGGGAAACTGCACTAAAGACTTATCTGTACTTGCGAAATAGCCATTCTTTTAAAATTTTTATTAATTATCTTTTCCTTTTTGGAGGATGAGGAGTGGTACTGGATAGAACTGAACATAGGACTTGGTGCATTTAGGCAAATTCTCTACCACTGAGCTCCATCCCCAACCCTCCTTTTAATTTTTAAGACAGTGTCTAGCTAAGTTACCTGGCTGTCCTGAATCTACTCTTTAGCAAGTTCAAACAGGTCTTGAAAATTGCTTATCCTTTTCCCTTAGCCTCCTGAGTATCTAGATTGGCAGGCTTCACTAGGCCCATTAGGTGACTGGCTGGTTTTTGTTGTCAATTTTGTTTTGTTTTTAGCTGCATCTCACTATTTTGCAGGCTAGTCTTGAACTGATCTCAAGTCTTTTCACCTTGCTGGTCCATTCTTCTGAAGATCTTGTATATGAAACTTCCATTCTTGCTTTTAACTTCTTTTACCTTGCTTTTTTGTACTTCCTTGTCACTTTATTTTGGGACAGGGTCTTTTTTTTGGTCTGGAGCTCGCCACATAAAAAAGCTGTTGAGCCAGCAGTCCCTAGAGCACTGTCATGCCTTTAATACCAGCCCTACAAAGGAGTATAAAACAGGAGGAGACAGCTCTCACACAGTCTCATTCTGAGATTCCTGGAGGCAGGCTCACCATTTTAGGCTGGGGAGAGGTAAGAGCCAGTGGCTGGCCCTTTTGCTTTTCTGACCTTCAGGTTGAACCCCAATATCTGTCTCTTTATTAATCATGCTACACCACACTTGCTTGGGAGCAGGGCTCTGGTTGTCACTGGTGTCAAGAGAAGCTTAGGACTTGTTAGAAAGGGGTATTTTAGCTCCTTTTAGGTGACTTCTGCTTTCCAGGAGGAAGACAGTTTCATCTCTTGGGAGTGGGAATGTGACCAGGACTGATGGTACAGACCTCCAAGTCTACCAGCGAGGAAGGCTGAGGCAGGAGGATCACAAGTTCAAGGTCCCTCTGGGCTATAGAGTGAGTTTATGGCTAGTCTGGGCAACTAAGTGACCCTCTATTTCAAATCCAAAGTAAAAATTATATATGCCACTTGCATGGCATATATAATGTCCTTGGTTCAGTCTCCAATAGAACAAAAAAAATGACAACCACTGAAAAATGTGAATGTGATTTTGAACCTCTAACAAATTGTGTATGTTGCAGGTCAAGGTTGTTCAGCAGAGCTCGGTGGAGTCACAAACTGCCTTCCCAGACTGCCCACAGAAGTCTCTCACAGCCAGTAATGTTCCTGGGAAAAACTCTGCAGAGAGCCCCAGGGAGGGCCTGAGGGTCAAGCGGGTCAACCCTGCCTCTAGCCCAGCTGCTGGGACTGACCCAACAAACGAGAACTGCCGTGTACAGTGAGATGTCAGGGTTCCAGAAGGTGTCAGTCAAACCATTCTTCCTGTGGGGACCTGACTTGAGCTAAGAGCACTTTGTCATGGGAGAATAGACCCTTATGGTCTATGTGTGGCCTTGAGGTCTCTGTATGTAAGATGGGAAAAGTCTGGAAGCACCCATTACAATAGTCTTTGTTCTTAACCACGGCTGTAAATAATAGTGTATAGAGCTTGAGAATTTGCTGCAGTTAAATGGAAAGCACCACAATGATTTGTATGTGTGAATTTTACACTTAGAAAACCCTGCAGTGATTTGATTTAGGATCTTCCTTGTAAAGTGTAAAATAGTTGTAGATAAGAATTTTGCTGAGTAAAATGAGAAGAACCTATGTGAATGTGGTATGTTCATTCTTTCAGTGTGTTTTATAACCCCTGCTCATATAACCTGTAATGTGTGTGGGGCATTGGGAGTGTGTGTTTATTTCTAGTTAGTCTAATTGTTGCAGACACCTTAGAAGTGGTATAGATCATGTTTATATTCACTGTGTTTTTCTTATTAAAGTCATCATAGTTCTTTTGGTATACATTGCTGTATCTAGTGATATATTAAAATATGTTCTCAGAAAAACCTTTTTGTAAAAATTATTTCCTAAATATAAAAGCATTGTGACTTGTGGCACCAGGTCATATTAAGATGTTTGAATGATTGGCACATATCTTTGAATGCATGATACCAGTATGCTTATTGAACATGAAACATACTTTGAAATGTTGGTCATACAAGTGGTATGAGAATATGGATGTGTCCAACTGTTTGATACCCTGTGCTCCTTAAATCACATCAGCAAAGGTACAAGAGTGGAATGTTTCCATCCATTTGTTGAAGAGTTGGAGGTATTTGACCCACATCAGATAAAATCTTTGACTAAGCCTCTTTGCCTTTGAATAAGAGTAAAAAGGTTTTCAGGATTTAAATTAGTAGATAATTTGTTCTTGACTTTCATTTCAGATTGCTTCAAAGTCATTTTAGATTTTAATGTCTCTAACAAGTAGTTCCATGTAGACTGACTTTTCTTTCTCACCTGCCAATTTCCAAATAACTGATATGGAGACTTAATATTAATTATAAATACTGGACTGATAGCTCTGGCTTATTACTAACTAGTTTTCACAATTTAAATTAACCCATTTCTATTAATTTATATGCTGCCATGTGGCTCATGGCCTTTACCTGTCCTCCAGCATGTCTTGCTCCCTCTGTGTCTCTTAGCAACTCCTGACTCTACCCTCCTCCTTTCCAGCATTTTCTGTTCCTAAAATTCTGACTAGCCATTAGCCAATCAGGTTTTTATTAACAATGAGAACAGTACGTGTTTACAGTGTACAAAGATTCTTCCTTAGCAGTTCCCACTTTTTGTCTAATTGTAAAGGAATTGTAACTTTAACATAGTAAAATTATATATAACAAAAATAGTTGCCAAGTAAGAATTGCTGTTATAGTATCCAGTCCATTTGTATTTGGAAAATTTACAAATAATATTTTATTATCTTTGTGAGTTTAAAGTTTTATAGCTAAATTACCTTTTATCATAACTAAGGAAAACTTAAGTCTAACTATTTAGTCTGTAACTCTATCAAAGACACCAGAAGGGTGAAATGTTACCTAATGACAGGGACATATCTGGCGGCTTTGATGGTTACCCAGTTTTTCAGTAATGTTGGGGTATCCATCTTTGGCCTATAGTCTAGAATATCTGACAGACATTTTTGAGAAGCAGGGAATTTTGAAGGACTGTCCTACTTTGTCATGGCGAAGTTTGGCAGTCACTTTGCTTGAGTCCTGATCTGATTTGGACAGTATCCTGTCAGCAATTGAGCTAAGGGCAGTCCTCTTCCATCAGTGGCTAACTTTTGCTATAAAGAAAACAAACTATATGTTTTTTCAATGTCCATTATCTTCTCTGCAGTAGATTTGTGCTTCTAGGAGCAGTCATATTTTACTGTCATGAAAAACCTTATTCTGTAGGTCTTTGAAGTGTTTGACTACCATCTATCTAAATATATCTGTGTATGGTCTTGAAACATACCTAACATGACTAAGTTTGGTAAGTTTCTTTATTAGCCTAAATAACTTTGAAGGACTAATACTTTTACATAACTAAATGAGCTGCATAGGTACAATACGTTAACAGAAATAGAAACAGTATAACAAAATTAACTTTAAATTTTTATCAATAAGCCGAAATCTGTACCATTGTAAAATATTTTTAGGTTAATATAATTTTTTATTGGTTAAAGTAGATTCAATAATCTACCCTTTTATGCCATCATTTCTATATCATATTTCCCCCCTTTTCCTTTAGAAAGAGATCTTTGAATTTAACTCCTTTCAACTTTTTTTTTTTCTGAGTATGGCCAATAAACAACTTGTGACCATTCCTGCTTATATGATAACAAACATCCATAACCCATTTTTTTCTTTTTGAGAATGTTGACTTTTTTTTTTTTTGTAATTGCTTCCTATGGTCTGGGGGGCATTGACATCTTTAGGGGGAAGTTGGGGGAAATCAGGATAATTGTTAAGTCTTGACTGGAGTATTCTGTTATATTGGATCATCTCAACCAGCAGCCTTGAAGCTGTTTTGGATGCCGTACCATCTGGACCATTATTGGTGTCTGGTCCTCTTGCTTGAAAATTCATAAAACTGTTAAAGGTAACATTCATATCTACATTACTAGGAATATCGACTGTGCCTGGTGCACAAGTCAGCCAAAGATAATTCTTATTTTATGTTTGAGCAGGTAGAATATATGTTACATGTTTTGTAGATTTTTTTAGGTTTATTTATGTCTCTAGTCAGAATTTTTAGGCAGTCATCCTTGATCAGACCTGATCATCTTTGACCTGGAATAAATCCATAGCCTCTTATTTTCTGTGGAAATAAAAGCATAACCTTTGCCCCAAAGCAATGTACCTTTTGACTTCCATTTTGAAGTCAAGATACTTTTAAAGTACATAAATTAGTTTGATCCAGTAATTTCCATAATTCAGTGTCTCTTAGCAGCTATGTCTCCTTTCTCAGCAGTCAAAAAAAATCAAAGACAATAACATACAATATCCAGACTTTGGGTGTATTTTCCAACCTTATGTGGCTTTTTTTATGTTACTTTATTCCCTTTTTAAGGACTTCATTATTTTAAAATTATATTTTAGCAATGTATGTCTGCATATACTCTTTATCTTCTCTCTCTCACGCTTATGTATATCATTAAACACTGTAACCCATTTGGAGGCTTTTTTTCTGTCTGAATCTCTCTTTACTGA
The DNA here is from genome assembly GCF_014885135.2 of Alexandromys fortis. Lineage (NCBI taxonomy): Eukaryota > Metazoa > Chordata > Mammalia > Rodentia > Cricetidae > Alexandromys > Alexandromys fortis. The sequence goes on along the minus strand of NW_026067942.1, from coordinate 4,806,108 downwards.
GCATCTGCATTGTTTCTTTGAACAAATGAGATTAATCTAAACAGTCCTGTCAGCTACCACCACTGTGTGGCTTAGTTTAGTGCATGGTGGTAATGCATGGCAGTTTGCTCATCCCACAGACAGCTGCCAGGAGACGGCACTCTGTACCACAGCACCACAGCCTGCGTGAGAGACACCAAACAGCTTAGTTCATGGCATGCATTCTGACAGGACTAAGGCTGGTAGCTTAAGTCTGCAGGCAGTGGCTGGGATACACATCTCCGTATTGCAGCTGGCAGGAAAGACATGCTCGTGACTGGTATGAGAGACATGAGACTAGGAAGTTGTACCTGGCTCCATCTCTGTCTAGTACCCTTTCCTAGTCTCATGGGTTTTATGTGGATGTAGGTGCCACACATTTGGTTGCCATTTGTAAGCCGACTTTTCCATCTGCCAGTTCCCAAATAACTGACAGGGAGACTTAATTATAAATGCTCAGCCGATAGCTCAGGCTTATTCCTAACTAGCTCTCACAACTTAACCCAGTCAGATATAGGGGTTAAAGCTGAAAGATCAGAGAAGCAGAGTAGTCAGTTACCAGAGAGTTCTTAACCTCTATCAATGTGTAGACAAAAGGGGCAATACTGTCTCTTCAAAATCTCAGACTGCATCCCAGACTGAATCTTCGCTACATCTGAGCTCCTGTCTCCTGCCTTATATTCCTCTCTCCCCCTAGCCATATGACTCCTGTCTCCACCTCCCTAGTGCTGGGATTAAAGGCGTGTGATCTCAGTGCTGGGATCACCCTTTTATGAGCTGTTTCTCTTAGACTCAATCTTGTGTAGCCCAGAATGGCCTTGAACTCACAGAGATCCACCTGCCTCTGCCTCCCGAGTGCTGGGATTAAAAGTGTGTGCCACTGCCTATTCTCTAGGGCTAACTAGTGGCTTAACTGCACTCTGATCTTTAGGTAAGCTTTATTTGTTAGATTACAAACAAAATATCACTACAATATGGCTTGTGGCTTTACCTGTCCTCTAGCATGTCTTTCTCCCTTTACTTCTCCTGATGACTCCTCTGATTCTGCCCCTCTTCCTAACATTCTCTTGACCCCTAAAATTCTGCCTAGCCATCAGCCAATCAGCTTTTTATTAACAATGAGAGCAATATAGATTTACAGTGTACAAAGATTGTTCCATAGCAGCTCCACTGTTGGAAGATAAACCACCAGCATTAAGACGAATGGTGTCCAGCTCCTGAAAGTGCTGGCACAGTGCCAAACCTTCCCAAGGAGCGACTGCTGGGGTCAGGCCAGCAAGGAATGCCTCCAGTGACTGATTCCACACAGGTGTTGCTGAATACTTCCCAGAGTCCTCTTTTTGTTGGTCCCCCATACCTGCTTTGTGACATTGAATACTGTTACTGGAAGCAATGGATTTATTCTTTGGTTGAGTGTCAAACTTAGGGTAAAGAATGGCTTGTTAGTTGCAGCAGGTGAGGAGCATGTTGAAGATGGTTCTTAAAGCAATATCTGAAGCAAAAGCAAAAGGCTTTCATTGGCCAATACCAGTTGTGTGTGGGCACATTCCTGAGCAAGATTGTAGCCTGGCTGGCCTAGAATTCATCTGCCTGACTGTGTCTCTGAAGTACTGGGGTTAAATGCTTGTGCCACCATACCTTGCCGGTCAGTATTTAAAACACACGAGACTGTACCTGGTATATAAAATAGTATTCAGATGTCTGCTGATAAAAGTTAAGTTTATTTTAGGCTGGTGATGTAACTCAGTGCTCAAGTTTGTGTAGTATGTCCAAAGAATGAAGTTGGATCCCCGTGCTGCCGGCAAAGCAAAACCTAAAACCTTTTGGTGTATTTATCATTTAACCAGATTTAACCATTTTTTTTTCAAAGAAGCAGATTTGCTTCCCAATGAGATGAATGAGTATATTTTACATAAAGAATAAAGTCTTAGCTGAGCCTTTGGTACTGCAGGATGTTAAGAGCATTCACTATTTCCCTGAGTTGACTGATGCTTGTATTTTATAATCATCAGTGGGGAACACTGCTTCACATAAATATGGAATACAAGATGCCACAAAGTGCATTCAGAGCCATTTCAGAAATATGAATTCTGTCTCAGTCTGAAGCCAAAGTTCATGGGGGTGGGGGAGAGCAGATGCTTGTTGTGGCATGTGAGCCCAAACGTGTGCACATACCGAAGTAGTACAAATTTAAAATCAATCCAAAGATAACCACCAATTTGATACATGCTAAAGAATGACCATAAGAAAATACTAAGTCTGTTGTCTGCAATTGTTTTTATAAGAGCAGAAACCTTGATAGACAGTGTAAAGTCCACAGCATGTAATAGTGTTGAATCTGAGCTGTAGTGGTGTAACCTCTACCCCAGTTGAGTTACACGAATTGCCACCCCATTTTAAAAGTTGTACTTAGGTCCCAATAACAGCTAGGTGACCCTGGTTTATGGTTCAATGTCTTTGGACTGCGTAGCCTGAAAGTTAATACCACTAAACCTGTGCTTTGCAAAGAAGTGTAATGCCAGATTTGTGTATAGCATTCAATTGTTGATCATGCAAATGAGCCATTACACTTTTTTCATTTTTTGTTTGACTCATTAAAAATACCCAAAGAAAACAATTACTGCAATTTTAATTACAAATGAGTTATGCTCTTTAAGTTCAAATTTAAATTGGTTGTTTAGAACTCAGAATAGATTGTCTTATAGAAACAACGTTGTAAATTGTACCTAAAGTGAAGTGGAAAGCAAATTTAGCTCATAATATGTCAAAATGGCAATTTGATTTGTGGCAACTGTACAAACCTTCATTCACAGTGCTGTGGAAAACAGGTTTTAAGAATGAGGTTGCCCGAGACTCATTTTGCTTTCATAATCTTTTCTGCTATGTGCTCCCACACTTCTCTTCGTGTGTGTGTGTGTGTGTGTGTGTGTGTGTGTGTGTGTGTGTGTGTGTGTGTGCCAGTTCTCAGGAGTAGCATAATGGTCTCAAGATAGACAAATGGGATGCAGACTCATGTCTGCCCCCTTGCCAGCTCAGCAGCTGCTCCCAGAAGGGAGCAATGGCCTTAATGTTGGCTCTGACATTGTAGTCAAAGGCAACCCCCTAATGCTGGCATGTCTGTGGGTGTTCATGGAGGTGGTTTATTTTGTTGGTGTGATACTAGCATGTCTGCATGCACCTGGAATTGACTTACTTTGTTGGTGTGGTGCTGGTGTGTATACATGCACATGGACATGGTGATTCTATTGGTATAAAGCTGCTGCTGGTGTGTGTGCGCTTACGTGTGTATGTGTATTTGATGTGAAGCTGGTGTGTGTGTGTGTGTGTGCACGTACAGAGATGTGGCTTACTTTGTTGGTGTTTTAGGAAATCAGAGAGATATGCCCCCAAACCTTATATATTTTTGTTCACTTGTAGACTGAGTTCCAACCCACAGAATTCCCACTAACCTGGCAGATGAATAAGGTTATTGTATTTATCCTTCTTCCTCAGGGTTCTCTTATGGATGACCCAGAGATTAATGTGTGAAATCATATTTGCCAAACCCTGTCCTTGCCATTTCAAATGCTTTATATCATTCATCCCCCCATGACCTGGGCTCTGTTTGTTAGGCAGATTGTTTGCTTTTAAAACAAGCCAGAGAATCTATTCTTGTCCCTCCAACCCACAACTCTCTCCCTCTCTGTTTGATTACAACCTTCTGGCTATTCAGTGATGGATCCTAGGCATCCTTGTAAGCTCTCTCTTCAGAGCTACGCTCACTCTCAATCATTATTTTATTTTATTTTTTAGCTTTTTGGTTATTTGAAATGTGATCTCACTCTGTAATCTAGAATGGTCTGGAACTAACCTGTGTAGTTCAGGGTAGGCTCAGACTCCGTAGTCCTCTTGCTCTAGTCTCCTGAGTTCTGGGATTACCGTTGTAAGTCATCAGATCTGGCCCAGGGCTTTTCATTATTCGTGTATTCCGTCTCAATAGAGAGCAAAAGCCTGCGGATGTTTAATAACCTACTTGCTTGCCTGGCAAGTTCTTTTCAGAGTTCCACCTTGAACCTGCAGGGTATCTGTTAGGGATTTACCCAGTTGGTACGGTTGAAAATGTGACATCTTGATTCCCAGCAAAAGCGTCAGTACTGTAGTAGGGACGGGGAACCCAGCCCTCATTGGTTTTCTCTGGGCCTTTTTTTTTTTTGTATGGGGTGAGAGAATGGGGATGTGTCCCCAGTGTCCCCAGTCACAGGCACTGGGGCTTTCTGGGGCTCTCGATGTGAACAGAATCCCCTGACTTGGAAGGGTAGCTGGACTACCTAGCAGAGTTCCTGGCTGTGTTCCCTCTGCCTTCTGCTAGTTCTTGAAGTCCTGGGGCAGTCTATAGGAAGATGGATTGTCTTAGGTACCGTCTGCTTGTTGTTTTCATGGTCATCTTTTTAGAGCCAAGCCAGCAGGAAGTCATGGAAGTGCTCTTCCCTGTTCCCTCCTGGGCTTGGCTGATCCTGTGTAGCCTATATAGTGTGCTCACTGAGTGACCTGGCAGTCAGTTGCCTGGGACACACAGAGAAGGAGAGAAATATCATTGTTTTGTCAGGCAAGGCGAGTGTAGACCATTTTCTTCTGAAACAGAACTCAGGGAAGAGGGATTCACATCAGAGGGCCGATGCTCAGCTGTGATGCTGATACAGACTCAGTCTGTTTGGAAATACCAGTTGTGCTCGAACTTGCATCTAGCCTGTCTTCATAGTGGGACTAATATTTCCAGAATTCAAAGCAAGTTCTTACTGAGAAGATTTGCTGCAGATTGCGCCTACCAGGCTACTAGTTTTGAAAACTAGTAGCCCAAGTTTGCGTCCTTAATCTTGTTCCAGCACGTGGAATGAAACAAGGGATTTTCTCCTTTAGGCTGGTCATAAACTCATTTAAGAAGAGACCATGAGGACTTGGAAGAGTTCCACTCTGGTTTCCCAAAGTGGAGAGTGGAGTGTAGTCAGTGAGGAGGTTATCTGAGCCAAATTCTGTCAGTTTTAAAAATTACCCCCAGAGAGAACAGCCGTTGTTGCTGTGCCCATCCAACTGTCACTTCCGCCCCCCCCCCACGTCAGAGCAGCCTGGTTTTGTTCAGATGCTTGGCATCAATTTGCTCAGGGGATGCAGGCTGTTCCCCCATCCGCATCATTAGCATAAGCCATCCCATAATAATCAACCGGGACCTGCAAATGAGGCGTTTCCAGAAACACAGAGAACACCAGATCAAAAAGACTAGAAGGACCCGGGTTCTGAGTAACAGTCAGACTGCTGGGCAATACTTGGGTTTCTCAGCACCTCATTGTGAAATATGTAAAACATCCATTTATTTCCATAGAAATGTGTAGCAAAATAATAAAAAGGGAATTCTAAGAAAAAAATGTTAAAACTACTTAAAAATCTCTCTCTCTCTCTCTCTCTCTCTCTCTCTCTCTCTCTCTCTCTCTCTCTCTCTCTCTCTCTCTCTCTCTCTCTCTCTTTTATGTACATGTGTGCAAGACTTTCGGAGACCAGAAGAGGGCGTCAGATGCCATGGAACTACACTTAAGGGCAGTTGTGAGCTGGCGCTCTTTATATTCCCCCAGATGATACCCTAAAAGTATTTTTTCAAAGCATTTTCCAGGAGGAAATTCTTTACTTCCCTCCCAGACTTGCTGATAAAGTGACCAAGCCTGTTCTCAGATTTTGTTAGTCCACACCTACTCTCTCTACAGTTGATTTGACTTAGCCTCCACAGAGTAAGGGAGCACTCTGAAAACCCACAGTCCTTGGTAGCTTTTGGAAGCCCCGTAATCTTCCTCTCCCAGGCCTGCCAGGAGAAGCAGTCTGCCTAGGTGTGTACAGGGAAGGTGCCTAAAGCTTAATTTTTTAATGACTCCCCTCCTAATTCTAGGGAGGTCAAATTCTCCCCTGTAGTAAAGCCAGGCAGAGGGAGGGAAACCACATTGGAAGTTGGACTCTGGTCATTTTCTGTGAATCCCATTTTCCCTCCTCTGAGACCCCGCTCAGTGTAAGTCCCTTGGTGTGATGGGTAAGACCTCTCTGGAGCTGGCTCCTGTGTCAGCAGGGAGGGGTCTCAGCTCTAAGGATGACCGAATGTGACATTTGGACCCTGCTTCTCTGTTGGCCTCCATCTGGCTCTCTTTTATTTTCCTTTCCCCTGGACTGGATCCCATGAGTCATCTGTTCCTGACCAGGCTGACTTATTGGTTGTTGATCCTGAGGGTGGCTTTGACTCTCTACCAAGAGAAGCAAACTAACAAAACACCAGGCTTCTCCTAAGTATAAAATTATCCATATTTGCTTCATTTTGGGCAAATTAGAAAATGATTCTCTTATGATTTCAACAAAGTCGTGTCTCAAATCCAGCCTAAACTTTCATCATACATACTGTGTTCTTCACATATCACTGTACATTTTTAAAAGTCCTACAAGTACTAGGTGTTCATCAGTGAAAACCTGGGAACAGGAGACAGTTTTACTGCTGGTCACTAGGAGGTGATGCCCTCTCCTCCCGCCCTCACTCTCTCCTCCAGTCTGCTCTCGGTTCTTCTATCCACTCTGCCTTAAAAGAGCCAGGAGCTGGGGAGGTGTCCTCGGCTCAGCCTGTTTCACACCTGGCCCATCATCAGTTACCAAGGACACAGTTATGGCGCATACCCCAAAGTTCTTGGTATTTGATTTGGTATTTCCTAGAAAAGTGTACCCAGCATGCTAAAAGCTTCAATAAGTATCAACCCATAGCCGAGTGATTAAAAACACTGAACTATGTAATTGCTTAATGCCAGTCTATAGATTTTCTTCCCAAGAGGAAAACAACAATGTAATTTTCTTTTGGATTTTTTTTTTTTTTGAGAAGACTGCAGCGTTAAATGTGTTTGACCACATTTTATTTCACTAAACTTGGAACATTCACTCCAATGTAACTACTGGGTTTGTATTTTCAAACCCACCTCTCCACCCTCCACTTTCTCACCCTCTACCTCTCCACCCCTCTACTCTCCTTACTTTTCCAAAGGATCCTCATTTTTCCTTGAATTCCTTCCTTACCTTGCCTGTTCTCCCTTGTCTGGCATAAGCCCCATCTTTTCTGCAGTCTGCTGACTGCCTCGTGGGTTTCCAGCTCCTCTTATGAAGACCTAGTGGTGATCCCCTTCAGCGGTCACTTGGATCACAAAGCTACCAGTGTTTATGTGCACCTCCTACCTCCTCATCTGGAAGTGAAAACTTTTGAAGACATCTTATTCCATACTGAAGACCTGGAAGGAGAGGTAGTATTATAAATTCTAAAGATAGACTCTTAAAAAACATTTTTATCAATTCTTTGAGAATTTCATATAATGCATTTTTTATCATTTTACCCCGGCTATTCCCCATAACTTCTCCCAGATTTACCCCTACCTCCCTGCACTACCCCCTATCTCTCTCTCTCTTTAAATCTCTCTCTCTCTCCCTAAAAGTCACCCACCTTCTCTAATTTGTGCTGCTCCTCCACTTCTAGCCGTGGAGCCATCTACTGGAACGTGGTCCATCTACCATGCACCACACCCTTAAAGAAACCGACACTCCCTCCCCAGCAGCCACCCACTGACAGTAGCTTCCCTCCACACTAGAACTGACTGGCTTGATCTTGTGCAGGTCTGGTGTAGGTCATGAGTGTGACAATCCTGACACATACAGAATACACTGCTGTGGAATATTAGTTAAAGATTTGTTGTTACCTTTGTTTATGCTGTGGGGTATTTGTTTAATGATGCAAAGATGTGTTGCATTCTTTTATGTTGCATTTATTTAACTCTGTGAAACTTTGCCTGCCTAAACCAACTGATTGGTCTAATAAAGAGAGGAACAGCTGATAACTAGGCAGGAGAGAGAAATAGTTGGGGCTAACATGCAGAAAGGATAAATAAGAGAGGAGAGAGAGGGAGGAGGGAGAAAAAAGGAGAGAGGACAGTAGGGGCCAACCACTAAGCCATACAACCAGCTACAGAGTAAGAAGTTAAAAAAATGTGTATAGAATATAGGAAGGTAAAAGCCAAGAGGCAAAATGTAGATGCAATAGTTTAAGTCAAGAAAAGCTGGCTAGAAATAAGCCAAGCTAAGGCCCGACATTTATAAGAATAAGTCTCCATGTATTTATCTGGGAGCTGGGTGGTGGGACCCTAAAAAACAAAGAGCAAAACAACAGCAACAACAAACTACAAGATAGGGTTTCAGCCCAGTATTCCTGGTGTTCCCTGACTACAGCCCTTACGATCTTTCTGCCTCCTGCTCTGAGATGGTCCCTGAGCTTCTGGAAGGGGTGTAGCAGACACCCCACTGTGGCCCCAGGACACTTATTCTCTGTTGTGTCACCTTTCCTTTTAGCCATCAGACAATCATGGTCATTTTTTAATACTCAGAAAATGAGTGTTTAACAGGCATGCAGGACTTGGAGCTGATGACTTCCTGAGGGAAGGTACAAAAGGCGTCCCCTGTCACTCCACATCTCTGAAAGGAATAAATGTAGAGATGGGAACTCCATCGGGTCCAGCACGGGTGCGGACCTTACATCCACCATCTCAGAACACCTCCGAGATCCTCTCTGTCAAAACCGGGGATCTTGAAGATGGAGTGTTGTCTTCTCCATTTTCCTCAGGCCAGGCTTGGTTAAAAACACTGTTGCCTTAACAGAGGCAGAAACACGGTAGCAGGCTGAGGCCCAGGCACCTCCCCCAGTCACTTCTAAACTGCCTCCCAGCTGATCTGTATCACTGCTGACCCACCTCTCCTGTTCTGTAAACAGCCCTAGACACAGTGGCAGGAATCTAGAACCTACTGTGTTTGTCCAAACTAAACAAGTCCATCTTCCTTTACTGATTTCTATTTCTTCATTTCCTTTGGAAGAGAAAGAAGCTAAGGCTCTGGGGAAGGACTTCTGTGACTGGTGACAATCCTGCGCCTGCCACATTTCCCTTCAGGTACTGGACTCAGGCTGCAAACATCCATTCCTGCTTCTTCCCTGGGCTACAGTGGCCTTCTATTGTATCAGGACCTGAGAAGGGTGTGAGTCTGACGCAGGTGAACTGACTTAGGCCATTGCTGGTGGGAGGAGCCACCTTCCGGGACTTGACACGTCCAGAAAAGGAGTGAGTCGGCTTGTGGCCGCTGTGTCTGACGGGTGGGTGAATGGCTCACGGGAAGACCCAGGTGGCTACTCAGTGTTCTGAGACCCCCCAGGCTGGTCTTATCATCCGAATCAACACTATTGAGTGACACCCAGTATAACTAATTCTCTGTTGTCTCCATAAATCAGACCAACACGGTCAAGGATTGCATCCCAGAATCCTGCAGTCAGGAGCTTCCATGTGCCCCAGCCTTCCTGTCTTAATAAGACTTTCTATGACCCTACAGGTGTAGCAAGAAGGGTTCCTGTGTGTATAGTGCGTGAAAGCGCCCTGCACCCCATACAGGGTGCCACCTGAGTTCACGTCTGTGAGGGTCAGATCTTCCCAGTGACTTTAAAAGGTAAGCAATCCTTGACAAACGGCTTAACCTACTTCCCTCTTTCTGGAAGCTCCGAGCGTCCCGGGACCCACGGCACTGATCTATCAGTCACTTAGTTTGTCGCTGTGACATGATGCCTGGCGAGATGTCACTTTCTGGGTGTAGGAAGGACATATTTCATTCACAGTCCATCATGGGGAGGGCACAGCAATGGCAGCCTGGTCACACGGCATCCACAGTTAGAGAGAGGTGACTGGTACTCAACTTGCTTTTTCTCTTTTTAGTCTGGGACCTCAGCCCATCAGTGGCGCTGTCCATGTGCAGGTTGGGCCTCCCCTCCTCAGTGAAACACAGGGACACACCCAGGGGTGAAAGCCTTTAAATTAAGCCGCCCTTGACTTAATCAAGCTGAGACGTTAACCAATAGCTCAGACTGACCTTGAACTTCTGACAGTCCTCCTGCCTGGCGGCTTCTGGAGTGCCGGGATTTCACACTGCCGGCATAACCTATTTAATGGTGAACCTGACTTTTATGTCTAATGTTTCTTTGCGATAGAATGCTCGCTACAGAGCCTTTTATGCCCTGTCTGCAGTCACGTGCTTTGTGACAGTGGCTTCAGCAGCTAGGTGTTGGGGGACGCAGGGATGATGGAGAGGATCAGGTCCCTCCTGTCCCGTCCTCAGTCTGGTGATGACAGCGTCTGGGGTCAGAGGATTTGTAACCTCGCTGATCTTTGTGCTCACTGTCCTTCTTTGCTAGAGGAGCGGGCGGGCAGAAGAGGCTCTTCCTCTAGGCTCTCGATGGCCTCCACTCTTTGTTCATTGGGCCTTAGAGGCAATGCCACTTGTCATAGCTGCAGCGTCTGTGGATTCTGTCACCCCTCAGTCCTCCGGACTTTAGTTATTAGCAATTCCTCATCTCAAATCCGCCGTCTAATTAACTGGCACTGCCTGGGGGAATCTCACTCACCGGGGTTCATGTCTGCTCCCTGCTCCTTGTGATCTTGACTGAAAAGATTCAGACACACAGAGCATAGTGTGGAAGGTAAGAGGGGCAGGACCCACTGATGAAAGGAGAGTGGACTGCGGCCAGAGAGATGGCTGTGCTGAACTGCGCGTTAGGTAGGGTTTATGTATCTTTAAATCTGGAACACACAGTTCTCTGGGAGTGTGTTTTCTCATCCGGGTGATTGACAGGCCCGTTTGGAGAGATGGCAACGTGTATCTTTGTTCTCTACTGGAAACTGCCTGTGACAGGACTCTCGCCATCCGGGCTCTGTGTCTCTGTCCAGAGCCAGAGACAGAACTCAGATCCCATTTTTTGGGCTCAGAATCTGGTCCCTGTTGTCTCAACTCCTGGTTTTCCAAGCTGTTGATTGTCCGACTACCTTCTAAATAAGAATAGATCCTGGATTTGTATTGCTATCAGCCTTGCTCAGAGATGCTGTGTGTGACTTCTATTACTGATCCTCAACAAGCTACAGAGAAGCATCTCTGTGTCTTGACGGGGCCTTGACCGATGAACATCATGCAGACGGTCACAGTCGGTGGCAACACAACCCATGTTCTAAGGTGGACACAGTGGTGCATACTGAGAATTCTAGCAGCTATAGGCTGAGGCAGGAGGATTGTGACTTTGAGACCATCCTGGGTGATATGGAAAGACTTTGACTCCAAGAGCCAAACAAGTGAATGGATGAATGAATAAATAATGTTTGAATTTATATTTCTTATTTTTTGTATTTCTGCCAAATGTGAAAGGCGAGGGTGGCTTAGGGTGGAGGATGCAAATAAACCCTTCCCTTCTACCGCTTCCAAATCCCAGGAGGGAGTCACACAGACCCTGGGCATCCTCAACCCCTGTGACTCCCTGACCCCTGCTTGGGGAGAATCAGAAACTGATTTGAATATTCATCCCAAGCCTTGCTCAGCAGGACCGGATGCATTTGGGGGACAGATGCCTTGGCCTGACTTTGCCTGTTCTGAAGTCAAGGACCCTTTTCTGGTTTCACCCATTTTCAGCCATTTCTCCAAGTGTTTTCATTGTGGATGGTAACCATGAACTCACCCATAAACTTAATCAGACACAGAGGTGTGACTAGTTAGGGGATGAAGAGAGTGCAATATTCTTCACATGACTCAAGAGCAGGGACTTCCTTCAGGATGGTTCTGGCAAGTGACCTTTTAGTCTGTGTTCTGTAGATGCAGAATTGGAAGTCTTTGTGCCCACTTCCTCAGAATCCCTCACCACATCGGGGAGAGATACAGACTTCCCATTTAGGTGTGCTCAGTTTAAACCCCAAGCCGGTGCATATAAACAGGGGTGATTAGCTGTAGGGAGGGACGGAGGTTCTTTCAGCTGGAAAATACCTTAGGATACTGAAGAAAGGAACAGATTTTGTCTTGGGGATACAAGCCCTAAAACCTTGTGTGGATTTCCAATAGACATGTGGCTATGTAAATGGGAGGGGCGGGAGAAGGAGAGATAGAGATGGGTTAGTCAAGACTGAAGATGTTTGAGGAAGCTTTATAAAACCATTAGTTTGTAAGTTAATTTAAAAAATTAACTTCAAATAAAGGAGCTTGAACAGAAGTACCCTGCGTGGGTGAACAATGCTGTTCTCAAAGGTATGGGTTATTAAATAAAAATTTCAGTGCCCCGCATATCTTACCTCTTTTATGAGCTGTCATTGGTCAGGGAGGTCCTCAGGCATCCAAAACAATTCAAGCTTTTGGCCTTGCCTTTGATTACTGTGGTGGCTGCTCTTGGTTGTCAACAGAACAAACCTGGCAAGAGGGAGCCTCAGTTGAAGAATCGCCTCCATCAGATCGGCCAGCGGGCCTGTCTCTGTATTGGTCACTGTATTGATTACTAATTGATGTGGGACCCCACTGTGGTGGGTTGTGTAAGAAAGGTGGCCAAGCAAGCCAGGAACAGCGAAGTTATTAAGCAGTTTCTCGGTTGGTTTCGCTTCAAGCCCCTGCCTTCAAGTTCCGGCCTTGGCATCCCTTGATGATGCTCGGTCACCCATAAGTTAGCAGAAAGCAGCCCTGCTTCTCAGCTGTTTCGTCACAGCAGTTGAGAGGCAAAGCAGGACAGCTGCCCCCCTGCCTACGTGATAAAACCCTATTGCTGACGACACCACAGTTTGCTTATAGGCATTGAGAAATCAACCTGGAGCTGATCAAGGACTGCCCTCCCTGCTGGCTAGCGGTCAATGCTAGGACTTGCTATAGTGACATTAGGGGAGGATAGACGGCAATAGTCTTAGCTAGCACTGGACCCTGCACGCTGTAATGTTTCCACTGGTGCAATATTGGCAAGACTGTTCATGGGGGTAGCCAACTACTCTCTTGGCTTGGATTTGAGGACTGCTGTATGGGAGGAACTCATAAACAGGGTCAAAAACCATGTCTAGGGATCTCACAGACCCAAGGGGAGAACCTGTGGATCTTGTTTTGCTAAATGGTCATTTTGTCAAACTGCCTTCTAAATAAGATTTGTACTGTTCTCAGCCTTGGTCAGAGATGCTCTGTGTGTGTGTGTGTGTGTGTGTGTGTGTGTGTGTGTGTGTGTGTGTGTGTGGTTAGAGGCTAATGAAGGGACTCAGAACTGTTCAGAGAGCTGGCACTAAGGGGTTGTGAGTACTCAGCCATAGGTGGGACATCCGTATCTAACCCCCTCCCACAAAAGCTCAGTAAATCAGGTGCTTTCTGAGATCTGGTCTTGCTACATAGTCCAGGCTGGCTTTGAACTCATGGCAATCCCCCTGCTTCAGCTTCCTGAGAGATGACTCCCAAGTCTCTTTGTTTATCACCAGCAGGGCACACTGGCTAAACCTGAGCTGCTGCAGTGCGTCCTCACCCCACTCTGAGACTTGTCTTGCTTTGTAGTCACGGCAGGCTTGGAACTTGCTGTGTAGATCAGTTTCCCCTTGAACTTAGGCAATCTCCTACTGCTGCCTCCAAGCACGAGGATTCCAGGTGTAAGCCACAAGCCCAGCCTGATAGCTTCAAGAGCTGAAAGCCACAGCTGATTCCAGGATTTTCTTTGACTTTACCTAACACCCTGCTTTCAGAATACTGTGTCTCATCTGTGGTTGCAGCCCTGCTCTCAGCTGTGACAGTGTCTAAGACGTATAGTTTTGATGCTTACTGTGAGGTATTTTGTAGGACGGCTTTCTGCTGAAATTTGTTGACTCTTATTTCTCTGGATAAAGTGGAGTCGCTGGTTTAGGTGAAGAAGATTGCAGAGGTAAAGACATTTTCATCGCGTTGTGCCAAGCATAGATGTAGATGTCACAGTTTTGACATTGATGCCACAAGTTGCTGCAGGATGATTTGGTATAATTTTTGTCCCTGTCCTAGAATCAGCTGCTTCTCCAAGGAGCCTGGGTTCCTTCTGCTGGACCACAGTGTTAGACCCTGAGATTTGGGTGCTCCCTGTGGGCTGATAAGCAAGTTCCATTTTCAAAAGAGGAATTGTAGAAATGAAATGCACATATGCACACACATGCATCCCCCACATGTATGCACATGTGACTCTCATTCCTGTGTGCAGCCCATCTGCCCCATGCGAAGTTAGACGTGCATTCACACTACTGGCCCAACTCCATCTGCCGCCTGTGACTATTAGCGCTCCCTTCCCTTGCTCTCTGGGATCTACCACTCTAACCGCGCGGAGCTGCGCGCTCCACATCTGTCACCCGCTTACCTGACCGTTCAGTGTCCGTACATCTGTAAACAGGATCAGAACTAGCGTGGATCTCTGCAGGAACAGCTGTGTCAAGCAGTGTGCCTTTTGGTCTCATGACTCTTTGCAAAGTGCTAATATTCAAACCCAGCCCTTTTGTGCTCTCTGCAGTGAGGCTGTTTGGGACGTATGGAAGAGTTGCTTACCAAATTACATTCTTTCCTTGAAGAGCCTGACTGGTGAGGGATAAGTAACAGAGGACAAACAAACAAAAACAAAAAACTGACACATCAGAGTTATCCCTCGTGTTGTATGCATCAGTGAGCTTTTGGCAAACACGTAGTGTTATATGTCCGCTACTATTGTGTCATTAACAACAGTTTCACCAGAGTTGGAGATGGTCTGGAACTCAAGGGCGTGGGGAACAGCTGATGCAGAGGACCCGAGTTCAGTTCCAGAACCCACAACAGGTGTCTCCCAACTGCCTGTAAGTCCAGCTCCAGGAATCTGATGTCCTCTCTGGCTCTACAGGCACCTACTCTTACACGCGCGCGCGCGCACACACACACACACACACACACACACACACACACACAGAGTGCTTTACCTCCCTCCCTGTCCCTTCTCCCCAGCTCGGAACTTCTAACAGCCACATTGAACGGTGGAGCATTTTCTAAACTGTCATTGTATTGATTAATTTTTGTATCTATCTATAATAAAATCCTTGAGGCATGCGGACTTTATAAAGAAAAGAGGTGAGTACAGCTGATGGTTTGGGAAGTATAAAGGCAACACTAGCATTGGCTCAGCCCTGGTGAGGACAGCATCAGATTGTCCCACAATGGCAAGAAGGCAGGTGAGAAAATGAAATCACATGGCAAGCAGGAAGCCAAGGTTATGTGTCTGTATGTGTGTGTGTATGTGTATATGTGTGTATGTGTATGTTTGTATGTTTGTGTGTACGTGCGTGTGTGTTGGTTTCTCACTTAACAACCTTCTCTGTGAGAAGTGATTCAGGGTCCCCAGAGGGATGGAATTTTCTTAATTGATACTCAGACTTACTCTATTTTTTCTTATTCATTCCATCAAAAATTCACATTTTATAAAAAACACAAAGGATGCAGAATCTCCTTACGTGGTATTTTCATTCTTAAGAATATGCCAGCAGGTTACAGGATATTCACAAGTTTTGGAGATGGAAATAAGAACTTTTAATACAGTATTGAAGTTTTATTTGCCCATCAAAAGGCTTTTAAAGTCCCAAGAGAAACAAACAAACCCCATAGGTCTGGGTTCCATGGCATTCATGGCTTCCCTCTGCAGGACCTTCTCTTTCCTTTCCCCCCAGTTTGGCTGAAGGAGTGAAGATGCATATCAGAGCTTATGAAATGGTCACTGGTGATGAACAGCTGACCAGGATTTGGGCCAACAACTGTTTCTCCTTATGCTGCACTCTGTGTTAGTTTTTTTTTTTGAGTAATCAATTTATTCTAATATAAGCCATGTTGGATGATGAGAGGTTTTTATGACTTTTGATTTCCTTTAAGCGGTCTCCAGAACCAATTGCTTATTATTCTGAAACATAGTCAGCCCCCCACCCCTACACCGAGGACCACGGGAGCCCCCTGTGGGGATGCGGCTCCTGACACTTCAGCCGCTTTGTTAGCTGGGGAAGAAGCAACAAGAAAATCGAATGCAAAACGACGTTCCTATTTTGTTCTGGCGGTTTGAGCCTCATTAGAAACTCGAGAGGAACCTTTTAAAAGATGGAAATCTCTTCTGTAATAAAAACCTTCCTCATCTTGCTTAGTGGGCCCATGTTTCAGGCAATCAAAGAGCACCCCAGAGCTTAATATTCAAATCCCATAGTAAACAGCAACTGTGGGGTTGCAGAAAGCCCACATGAAGGGAGCAGAGGGGCAACTTTTGGAGAGCTGTTACATGAACTGACAACCAGCCATTCAGAGGGAGCTGGGAGTTGAGTGTGAGTGTTGGGACCTCCTATGGGCAGAGGCTAAGAACAAAAGCCCTTCCCTGAAGGTCACATAAAGATACTGTCATCAAACCAGACCTTTTGAGTTGGGGCAAGATAGGAATGCCAGGGGGATAGGGATGGGAGGTAGCGAGCCGGGGACAGACTCACAGGACGCCTATTGATAGTGCTCACCCACTGACAAGGTCCCGATGCTTCCCAGTCGGAACAGTATGCAACGGGTCCCCAGTGGCATTGCTGCCTCCTTTATCCTTTGGATGAGGTTTTCTGGAGGATTCTTGCATCTGGAACATTTAGAGGAATACAGTGACATCTGGAGGCATGGATCAGGATGGGCTTACAAACTACAAAGCCCTTTAATATTTTAATAGCTCATTCAGGGAAACGTATGTACATGTGTCATGGTGGGGATGCATTCATTCTGGGAAATGGCGATTTTTATCTGTGCAATCACCACAAAGCAGCATGTATACAAACCTGCACATATCTTTTTTTAAAAAAATATTTATTTATTTATTATGTATACAATATTCTGTCTGTGTATATGCCTGCAGGCCAGAAGAGGGCACCAGATCTCATTACAGATGGTTGCGAGCCACCATGTGGTTGCCGGGAATTGAACTCAGGACCTTTGGAAGAGCAGGCAATGCTCTTAACCACTGAGCCATCTCTCCAGCCCCAACCTGCACATATCTTATATATACACCTAGGTTCTATGTGCATGTCTATGCAGCACACAGCATAGCCTATTTCTCCTAAGGTCCTGGTGCGCAAATCAACACACAGTTTAAACCATCATACTCTAGAGAAAAGGATGCAATCAAGAGAGCAGTAAACCAGGGCTAGAGGGACGGCTCAGTGGTTAAGGCACCTCTTGCTCCTGCTGGGGACCCAGGCTTTGTTCCCAGTACCCACATAGATGCCCCACAATCATCTGTAACTCCAACACTGTAACTCCTGGCCACCATGGGTACCAAGCTCACACATGATGCACTTACATGTATTGTAGGCAACACTCATGCAGTCCATGGAAATTTCACCTGTGCAGTATTTAGGGAAACACAAAGCCAACCTTAGTCTCTTGGAGCTGAGAGATGCCCCCTAAATCCTGGAGCTGAGTGAGCCCCCCCCCAAGTCTTGCTTTATACCAATCTGGGGAGGGATCACATAGAATGGTGCCTGACTTCGTGCCTTAAGCACACACTTTGGAGGTGAATGGATCAGAAAAAAAAAATCTGGTTTCTTTCTCCTTAAAATTTTGTGATATTGAAAGTCATCAAATTTCTCTAAGGCCCGGTTTCCTCGTAATTAAAATACGACAGCAGGACAAGTTAATAGGGCCCTTGTGACAATGTCACGACTTTGGTCATGTGACGTGAAGATCCCAGGACTGGGCATGTGATATGAAGGTCCCATGACCTTTGATATCACATCATAGAAAAGGAGACAGCATTACCATTATCATCTGTAACGGTGAACTCACTTCAGTAAGCAGCAGACAGGATTTTTTTTTTAGTATAAAATTCATCGAAACTGTCTCTGTTCCCTGCTTCTCCCACGTCATATTTATGGCAAGGAATCTCTGGGACACAGTGTAAGTCAGGCTGTAAATACAAAGAATGCTTGGATTCTGACAGTGCACCTACCTGCGTGTGAAGCCCTGCGCACAAACGCACACTGAATGCGGTTCTGAAGGCAGCATGTAAATCAAAAGTCTCATATTGCTTCAACCAAACTCCACTACCATGACAGCCCTCTCCTCACACAAATGAGTCTCTCACTTTTGAATATGCAAAACATTTATATTCCCAGTGTCTGGTTTCCTGGAAAAAATGTTTGTATTACTTTGGAAATTTGGATTTCCAGTCATTTCTCTGGTAACTTTCGTGAGAAAGCTAGATTTTCATTTTGACATTCTTCCTCTTGCATTTATTTCTCCGATGGAATTGTGTATACCGTCACCTGAAGACGGGAAAGGGACAAAATTGATGAGCACATCCTCCTGCAAGATTGCATCTCAATTCAGAATAAACCCAAAGAATGCATCAGCCTGGAGCATTTTATACAGGACCTCCCCACCAGCGCAATCCGCCTCAAGAGACGCGGCTCCTAAGACCAGTCTCTCGCTTCAGTGTTTGGGCCGTGCTTTTTGTGTATTTGATATGATATTATTTTCCTGTTTTCCCAGGGCAATGGAATAATTAGAATGGAATTCGGCTTTGTTTTGTCAGTGTCTATGGATATTTAAGTGAGGGCTCAGCTTTCATCTTGATCTGTCACCAACTTGCTCAGGACAGTCTGGGTTTGCTGCGGAAACTCCTCCGATGTACCTCCAACGAGGGGCTGCGGCATGCCAGAGGAACTGGGTTCTGGTTGCCAGCGAGTCCTGTGGCCTCAGGACCCACTGAGATGTCTTGTCCTGAGGCTCTTTCTGTGGGACCCCTTTCTGTTAGGTCATCTAGGGTTCAGGATGCTGTGTCTCCCCACACCCACCCGAGACTCAGGCAGCCAGAGAAGGGTGGGTAGGGACGGTAGTAGACAAAGGAGCTTTTTTCCTTTTAACATTTTCCATATGATATATTTTAATTCTGACCCCCAACTGCTTCTAGGTTCTCCTCACCGCTCTACCAACCCATCTTCATATTCTTTCTTTATATATCTTTTAAAAAGCAAACAAAATACCCAAAATGAAAATGAAAATAAAATAAAACACAAAAAGAAAAAATGCTAATGCAAAACAAGATGAACAAGGAGCCCGCAAGCAAGCAAGGCACACGGAGCCAGTTTGTGCTGGCCGATTACTCTTGGGATGGGTCCTGTCCTGTCCTGGTTTTTGCCCAGTGATACTCCATTAGAGAGAACCGACTTTCCCTTTGCTGTGGGGGAGGGGTATCGGTTGTAGATGGCTCCTTGTTTAGGGCGAGGTCCCGGGTCCACTTTCTTCTCTCAGTGCTGGGACCCATGTGGCTTGTGCCTGTGCAGGTCTTGTGGGTGCTGCTGCAGTTTCTGGGAGTTCATATGAACATCAGCTCTGTTGCGTCTGGAAGACATTGCGTCCTTGCTGCCACCCACAACCTCTCCCTCAATCTCTCATCCTCCCTTTCCTGGAGGATTCTGAGCCTTGAGGGCTGGGGTTTGAGGAAGCCATCACACTTAGAGCTGTGTGCTCCGCAGTCTCTCTCTGCACATCGCCAGCTGTAGTTCCGTCTCAGTTGCCATCCACTGCCAGACGACAAGGACAGACCTTTTCTGTCGGTGACTCAGCCCCATAGGGTGGGCAGGCTTTCTGGGAGGAAGGTTCAGTGTGAACTTTCCTCTCCCTGAGCCTTTCTTGCTTCTTTATTTCCTTAGAGACAAAGTCTCCTTAGGTAGCCTAGGATGGCCTTGAACTCCTGTCTCCTTCCGTAACCTCTTAGGCGCTGGGATTACTTCTGTGTGCCAACAAGCCTTTCTTGCTATAGATGTTTGAAAGCCCTTCCTCCCTTCTCTCGGGTGCTTTTCTTCTTCTGTTACAGATCCATATTCTGTAAGGTTTGGTTTTTTTTTCAACCAGCATGCCTTGGCTGGTCCAGAGTATTGACCCAGTGTGTTTGGCTATGATCCACATCCTTGGAGCTGTTTGGAGTAGTGTGTGTCTGCTCACCGCCTAGCCCGACTTCACTGAAGGATAGTGGTGTGAGGGAAATTTATCTGGGAGCTTAGACTTCCTGGCCTAATTTTAGTATTGGTAAGTAACCTCCTTGTCATGCTCTTAGGCTTTAATTTAGAAAAGACTTATGTGAGGAGTACAAAGTGTTTTATTAGCAGCTTCCATTTTAAGGTGTACTGAGGGGTCTGGTGAGGGTTCATTTGGTAGAGCGATGACCTAGAACAGATGACGCTCTGTAGAAACCAGGCATGGAACCGAATGCCTGCCATCTGAGCTCACAGGAACTGGAGGAAAGAGAAGCAGAAGGTCAAGGTCATCTTCAACTGTGTATCCTGTTTAAAGCCAGCTTGGGGCTATGTAGACCCTATTTAAAAACAAAATAGGAAAAAAAGTATCGTGGTGTTTGAAGTGCAGTTCTTTAAAAGAGAATATGGATAGGGCACCATACGCCAACCCTCTCCCCACCCTCCTCCATCCCCTACCCCTGTCTCTTAGAGAACCCAGGCGTGAGCTGTGGGAAAACACATCTATTTTACCGCGGAGCCCTTATGAGACACACGATAACTTGTTAGATTTTAAAACATCCTTATGCAGAAAGGGTCCACATGTCGTGTATAGAGCTATTGAAATCTTATATCCATGGGTCTTCTTGTCACCTCAAGGGGAGAAGAATCCTTCCGAAGCAGATACATGGACAGAAATTACAAAGAAAAAACTGGCTGGACTAGTCTAGAAAATCGTGAATCCTCCTTTTCTTCCGAATTATCTTGAGAGATAGACTCATTTGCATCTAACAGACAATTCAGAGAGAGCAGATGAGCCCCTTCTCAAAGGTTCCTCCATTGTAGAAACCCAGGACATCATCTGATGGGACGTCCAGCGTGAGGCAGGAGAGCATCGGAAATGTCCGTTACCATGGGAACCTTCGGTACTCCCGTATAAGCTCAACAGTTCTCCTTCAGATCTCTCTCCCTCAAGCTCTTGGAGCCAAACATCTATTCTTCGTGTATGTCATTTGTTCTTTCAGTGATGACCAGGATGTGAAACCATGAAGTAGCGAACCTCCTGGGAAGTGCTTCTTTCTCCACGTGATTCTGAGGATGGTCGTCCAGGTGGTTGCTTTCAGAGATTGCTCATTTTATTTATTTATTTAAAAAAATTATTAGATTTTTAAAAAATATCAATCCAAGTTCCTGCTCCCTGCCCCCCCTCCCACCCCACCCCTACCCCCATCCTAGATTGCTCCTTTTACTTAGAACTCTACAGTGTGGACACACCACAGTTCGGCTGACCATCCGTTCCTTGAATGACATCTGGTTGCCCCATCTGTTTTGAATGGATCTATGAAAAGCACCAGTGTGCTAAATTTTGGGTGGACACAAGTTTTTCTTTCACTGGGCTGCAAGCCCCGGGCTTCATGTTAAATCATATGGTAGCTGCACCTTGGGCTCCAGGACGGCCTCTTGCTATCTGAGATTTTCATCAGCTACGGACGGCTTATCTTCTCTCTCTGCAGTCTCGTCGGCACTGGATGCTACTATGGTTTTCCATTTTAATAATTCTGTGAGCTGATATCCCACTGTACCTTTAATTTGCATTTCTCTGGCAGCTATTGAAGTTATTTTTCCTGTGTCTATTTATTATCCATGCAGATTTCTTTTGTCTTAGTTTTAAGACAGGGTCTTGCTAGGTCACTCTGACTATCCTCACCTTGTAGCCCTGGCTGGTTTGATCCTGACAATGACCTTCCTGCTTCTGTCTCGAGTGCTGGGATTAAAAGCGCGCACCACCAAGGTGGCTTTACCCACACAGCTTTGAAGTAGTTCACTCTTTTGTCCCGTTTGACTTTGGAGTTTTCCTTACTTACTTATTTAGACACGTATCTAGATAATAGTCCTTCTCTAGCAATGTGGGCTGTAGAATTCTTCCTCCGCTCTGCAGTTTGTTTCTTCATTTTCTTAGCAGATTTTTTATCAAAATAAAATAAAAAATGAAACAGAATCATGGATAGCTGATAGGCCGTGTGGAAGTTTAGATCGATAAGTTCAGTTTGAAGCAGGATGATGAAATGATTGATGGCTAGCCGGGCAATGGTGGCGCACGCCTTTAATCCCGCACTCGGGAGGCAGAGGCAGGCGGATTTTTGTGAGTTTGAGACCAGCCTGGTCTAGAAGAGCTAGTTCCAGGACAGGCTCCAAAGCCGCAGAGAAACCCTGTCTCGAAAAACAAAAACAAAAACAACAACAACAACAACAAAAAAGATTGATGGCTGCCCTACAAATCTTAAGACCTCCAAACACAAAGCCAGGAAGAAAAGAGACCAACCAGTATGTAGTTTTCTGTGTCCAGACAGAACTTTAGAGTGTACAAACAGTTTAAGTGTATATACACTGCTGGGAAACTCCACTGTGCTGAGATGTCTTTGGTTGCAAAGAAAGAAAGAAAACCTTTCTCCTTTCGAGAATTTTCTCTTCAGTTCCACAGTGGGTTGTTTCTTTTGTTAATGTTTAGTTTTCAGAGTTCTTCATGTGTTCTAGACACTAATCCTCTGTTGGATGAATATCTGGCAAGGATTTTTTCCCGCTCTC
Organism: Alexandromys fortis; assembly: GCF_014885135.2. NCBI lineage: Eukaryota > Metazoa > Chordata > Mammalia > Rodentia > Cricetidae > Alexandromys > Alexandromys fortis. The sequence continues at coordinate 4,783,663 of NW_026067942.1, read as the reverse complement.
TGGGTTGCCTCTTCAGTTGCTGGTGTTTCTTTTGCTGAACAGAAGCTTTTCATAAATCAGTTTACAAGAAACACCGATGAGATAATAGAGGTTATTTTTAAGCAAACACTGTAGAAAACAATTAATTCTGAAATCATTTGGCGCAAGCTGCAGAAGACAAACATGAAACCAAAGCTCTGAAATCCTGTGGCCACAGCCTCCCTCCCAGGTGTAGAGTTCTGGTAATCTGGGTGAGAGAAACCGGCTCTGTGAGGTCATGTGATCATCTTACACAGCAGAACCACGTTTGCGCTGGGAGGATCGCATTGCGGATCTCGCCCTAGACGAGCAGCACCTGCTGAGAGTTTTCTCCGTGTGATTTATATCTCCAGCTTCCCGGGGGCCTTCAGCCTTTCATATACTTTAGATGTAGCATCAATTTTGCAACGCGATGCCCTTGAGAATCCACAGCCTCTCTAGTTTCTCCAGGAAAGTGTTTTAGAAGAATGTGTGGCTGGGTGTGGTATTACTGGCTCCAGGTAATCCCATAATACTGTGTTTGAGAAGACAAACATGACTTTGGAAGTTCTGAAAGATAACCTGGGCCTCAGTTTTACAAGTATGCCTGCAGTGGCTGCTCAGGCTTCTCTGGGGAAAGTGGATGTGGGCACACTGAATCTTTAAGGCTCTCCCCGGCCTTGTTTGTAATAAAAGGTTCCCAGAACTATAAACTATCATCAGAATGAGTTTGATTTATCCTCAACTCCTCTAGCTATTTTCATGGACAACAGCTAATCCCAGGCAGTGAGACTGACAAGACAGAGCAGTGGCTGACCCCAGCTGGCTGGGACGCTTTCTGCCCAAAGCCCAGAATTTGAGAGGCTCACCATTTGCCTTCATGTTGCAGTGAAGGTCCGGGAGACAGTAGTGAGATGGGGTTGGCTACTGGATGCTGAAACAGTGAGCAGCCAACAACGAACGGCCTGACACGAACATTTCTCAGATTAGCAGTACATTGTCCTACGAAAGAAGACAATGTTTGGGGCTGCTAAGATGGCTCAGTGGGTGAAGATGCTTGGTGGGCAAGCCTGGAGGCCCGAGTTCAAGTCTCATAACCCATGAAATAAATGTGGAAGAAGAGAAGTGATGCCACCAAGTTGTCTTCTGACCTCCACATGTGCACCCTGGTACATGCATCTCATCCCTGTGTAATACGTAAAATAATAATAATAATAAGTAGCCTTCAAAGAAGGCAGTATTTGAATGGAGTACCTGAGTTAGAACTGTGGATTAGCCTCTTCTAGGTCAAGTGTGGACAGTTTCCAATGGCTCAGTCTCTACAGCCTGCAGGAGTAGACCACACCTAAGCATCTGCTGTTCTTATTTGCTTACTTATTTGTTTGTTTTTGAGACAGGGTCTCATGTAGACCACACTCAGTTTGTCTCGGACAATGATCTTGAATCCTGACCCTCCTGTCTCTATCTCCCAAGTGCTGGGATTACAGGCAAGCACCACCCTGCCTGGCCTTTGATATTTTTAAATGGCTAAGTCTTACACTGGCATTGCCACTGTGGTAGGAGAGCAGGGATGAGGTGGGAAGAGAAGATATACGTAGCATACTGAGTCACGTGACCTAGGAAACAAAAGCATGAATTCTGTGCCGTGGAGAACAGGCCAAGTACCAAACCTTCGAGGCTCCCCGCCTTCACCTGCATCTGTATGCACAGATGTGTTCCTGAGTACACGGAGGCAGGAGAGACTGGATCTGTGTGTGGTAAGATGCTCTGCCCTGTGGTATAGCAGTAACCTCTGGAAATGGTGTCCCCCAAGATCAGCCCCCCTCAGTCCACATTCCCCAGCTGATCCAGTCACGGCTGCCTGTGCTGCTCAAGGCTGGCTGAACTGGAGTAGCTGAGTCAGAGAGACAAGGGCATCTCTGCAGCGAGTGTGGAAGGTGGACAGGCTTAGTGCAGACAGCTCTGTGACAGAGCTGCCAAGGGGTGGGGGTGCCTTGAGTCCCTTCCAAACCTGGCCCAGGGCCTGTTGTATTTATTTGCAGAACAATTTCAGGAAGGATTCTATTTTTTTTTTCTCTGTCATCAGGTCTGTGCATTGAACCTACTTATGGCCCAGGGATAAAGTTTTCCCTCTGAAATGGATCCTATTTCCAGAAGGGGCTGGTCTGAAGTGTTGCCAATGTCAGTTTTAAAAAATCATGCAGTTTCCATTTTAACCGGTCTCTGTGTGTGTGCTTGCATGTACTTTTCAATGTATTATTAAGAGATAGATCACGGACCTTTGAATGCTCCCAAATGAGGAGCGCAACTGCACACAGTAGAGAGATATTGACCCCAAACAGTCATTCATTTCCTTTAGGGGGACACGGTATTTGTCTCTGTTTGAAAAGGGGAAACAAAAGACACAAAGATACATATTTTGGGGGGAATTGTTTTCCTTGGAATCTCTTTGTATGGGGATATCTGAAGGACCACCATTGCATGGTAAATAAGAATGTAACTAACAGGCACGAATACCAGGGAAGTGTGCCTCTCCATTCTGGGAGCGGGCTGCATTTGTATCTGCTTTGCCGTCAGGTGATGTCTGGAGCTAAGCCAGAGAGCAGAAAGACAGCAGTAAATGCTGAAAGTCAGTGCAGAGCAGACACAGCTAGGTGGGGGAGAAGCTGTCGGAGCCGAGGGCAGCTCCAGAGACTCAGGGAGCAAAGCCTGGGTATCGGAGGCACACATTTCTCTCGATAGAACCTCTTTGTATGAGAAAGAACTGATCTTAAAAGTTTTCAGTGTTTTCCTTATGAGACCGAAGCTGCCTACTGACGACCATCCAGAATCAATGTTAAGCAACACCCCAGACGTCAGCCCCACACTAATTGAGACGTCATGAAGAGGCTGAGATTATTTTTGCATTATTGTACTTCCAATGTGCAGATTATAATTTAACTTGTATACCTTGTACACATTTCACTCCGGCATACCCATCATGCAAAAGAAAAAAAGTACATAAAAGCAGATATTGGTGCGCTGAGTTCCTCTGTGAATGAGAATGTCACTGAGTGGTGGCCCTCACTCGCAGTTCCAGTGCTGACGTCAGCCTGGCCTCACAGTGAGGCTCTGTCTTCAAAACAAAAGTAAGTGATGGCACTGTGGCTCAGTGGATAAAACTCTTGCTGCATAACCTTGAGGGCCTGAATTTGAGCTTCCAGTACCCGTGTAAAAGCCGGGTGCCGTGCACATCTGTAATCCTCGTCCTGGGGAGGCAGACAAGACTGTGCTGGCTAGTTTTATGTCAGCCTGATACAAGCTAGAGTCATCAGGGGAGGGAGCCTCAATTAAGAAAATGCCTCCTTAAGATTGGGTCGTAGGCAGGCCTGTTAGGGCATTTTCTTAATTAGTGACTGAGGGGAACAGCTGAGCCCATTGTGGGTAATGCCATCCCTGGGCTGGTAGTTCTGGGTTCTATAAAAAAGCAGGCTGAGCAAGTCATGAGGAGCAAGCCAGAAAGCAGCACCCCTTCATAGCCTCTGCATCAGCTCCTGCCTCCAGATTCCTAGCCTGTTCCTGGCCTGACTTTCTTTAGTAATGAACAGTGATGTGGGGGTGTAAGCCAAATAAACCCTTTCTTTGCCAAGTTGCTTTTGTCGTGGTGTTCATTACAGCAATCATAACCCTGACTAGGACACAGGAAGATCCCTGGGCTCCTTGACCAGTCAGCCTAGCCCATTCAAAGAGGTCCAGGTAAAAGTGAGAGACCCTGTCCCAAAAATACCAAGATGAACTGAGGCAGATGACATCCAAGGTTGACTTCTGTTTCCAAAGACACATGCTCACATACCTGCACACTCCCCACATGAATGTGTGTGTGTGTGCGCGCGTGTGCGCGCACACACACACATACACAGAGAGAGAGAGAGAGAGAGAGAGAGAGAGAGAGTCCATTTGCTGTTGACTCAGGGTGGGGTTCCTAAAGTAGTAGGTTGAACTGCAGAAGAAGCAATAAGCTTTCTGGGGGCAACTGGAGCAGTAGAGACAACAAAAGGGCAGGTCCATGCCAGACAGTGGAGAGGGCTTTCTAACATGGGCACTGTGTTATTTTAACATGTCTGGTTCTCAAAGAGATTGCTTAAAGAAACTGCACTTTAAATAAAATACAGTAAATCACAAAAATGAATTTGAGCTGGGGCTTAAAACTGAAAATGCATTTATGGAAATGGATTTGCTTTATCTTAGAATTCACATACTTTTGGCTTCAATCTGATCCATGCCCTAATTCGAGGAACAGAGATGAGCCAGCTGAATCTTAGCAACTGTGTGTATGTGTGCAAGTGCATGTATATATATATGTGTGAGCGTATGCATATGTGCATGCATGTGTGTATATGCCTGTGTATGTGTGTGTTCGTGTGTGCACATGTGTGTGCATGCATTTGTGTATTGCTGGTGTAGAAAGGAGCTGCGTTCCCGCCCAGCTCCCACTGGCTAGCTTTACAAAACACGAATTGTATTCTTTTAAACACTGCTTGGCCCATTAGCTCTAGCTTCTTACTGGATAACTCTCACATCTTGCTTAACCCATTTTTATTAATGTGTGTAGCACCACGAGGTGGTGTCTTACCGAGAATATTCTTAACCTGCGTCCATCTCGGAGAGGAGAGCTATTGTGTCTTCCTCACTTCCCTTCTTCTCAGCATCCTGTTCTGTTTACTCCGCCTACCTAATTTTCTGTCCTATCAAAGGGCCAAGGCAGTCTCTTTATTAACCAATGAAAGTAACACATAGACAGATGACCCTCCTCCATCATGCTGGTAATCAAACCAGTGACTGCAGGGTTTTTGTATACTCAGTATGCCCTGCAACACCCCCTCCCCCACCACTAATACAGCCAACATCTTGCAATCATCCTGTCCTTCTTAGGTTCATCTCTTCCCACCTGCCTCTGTTTTTCCCATGACCTTTATCTTGAATTCTGCACTTATCATTTCCTTGATTTATCTATATCTTTCAGTTTTGGGACTGCCATTTTTCCAACACTTTATTTAGTTCTATTAGTTTGTGGACTTTAAATTATATACAGTCTCCTGGGACTTGCTTATCTCCCTCAAACTGTTACAACAGAAAAGCCACATAGCAGACTGTGGCACTAATTCCTTCATGGCGGCTGATGTTTGTTATTACACTGTATCAGCATGGCAGGGTTCATTTCATCAGCCCCCAGTCGATGTGCAATTCTGTTGTTTCCAGCTTCTTGTTATGAAAAGCGATGCTGTTGGCATCTTCATCTTTCCAAACTTTCCTCTGCTCGGGTGTGAGTCTAAGGGTGGAACTACTGAACTGAAAGGGCTGCATCTTCAGTTACAAAAATAATGCCAGAATTCCACCCAGGGTTGTACCTGCTGGTACTAGAACCAATTGACCTGCATCTGCTACAGCCACTGCCCATGTGAGACTCTACATTTCATACAGATATGAAAGGGGATCTCGCTCTGCCGTCTTTGCATTTCTGTGATTCCTGGTAAGGCTGAGCTGCCTACAGGTTTTACTGGTTGTATGCAATTCTTGTGAAGCCCTTCTGTTCTCTGAGCTTCAGTTTTCATATGTAAAATTCAGATGCTATCTTATTTTATGTGAACTCATGGCTCATGTCTGTCCTTAACAGAACTCCTTTCTTTTTGTTCTTGGGGCATGTTGTGTTTCTCACATCTCCTTTCTTCTCTCCCCCTTTCCTCTTCACATTGGCTTCAGATCTTGTGTTCTCAGCTCAGACTCTGTAATCTGTATGGACCTTCCAAGGAAATGGACAGCTATTCCTGTCACTCTGTTGGCTTCTAAGAGACCGACTTAATGTTGTTTGGACCACTGCTCTCTCCTATTTTTTAACCCTTGTTTGCCACACAGTTGAGTGATCTCTCTTGGAAAGTTGTTCTGTCTCCTTCCCTGGGGACTCCTGTGTGAGCTAGATAAGGACTCCACCACCACACTACAACCCCACCTTTCTGTTCATGTGCTGGAAGTATTTTTACGTGGTCCTCGACCAGCCTTTGTTGACAGGATGCCCAATCTTGGATAAACTCTTCCATTTTCTTCTGGATGCCTTGGCTGCTCCTCAGATCTACCCTTCTTCAGTGTCTGCCGTGGGCTCACTTTCCCAGAAACTCTCTCTCAGTCGTGCCCAGCCTCTAGTCAGTTCCCCGACTGCAGACTTGGCTAGGAGAGGACGTGTGTGTGTGTGTGTGTGTGTGTGTGTGTGCATCCCATGCCAGGGCACACAGGGCAGGGGGCTGGCTCACTGAAGGCCATGTCATGGTGTTGCTCACCTGACTGGGCTCTGAGGAGCTGTTTGGACTCCAGTGACAGTGATGCAGGAATTCCTAGTCAAGGCACACTCGGAGGACCGATGAGCTCAGAAGTTTCTGAAGGTTTTTTTTTTCTACTCCGGCGCTAATGGTCCATTTACAGTAAACCACCATGTTGTGTTCTGAGGTCATGTTTTTCCATGCCTTTTTCTTTCTGGCTCACCACTCCTTGGTTTATTAATGAGTGTTTTGGGGGCATCTACACTGGATAGCACTGACTAGGTTCATGAGAGCCTCATCAGCGAACAGATGAAATGAGCTGTACGTAAGGAACTGCCATGGCTAAAGCCAGTTGTCTAAATAAAAAGATGACAAATTGCCCATGCCATCTTTGACTCACTGTCTGCTGCTCTTTGCTTTAGAAATGAGCACTTTGGGTTTATTGCTAGATGTCAAGAGGAAGTTCCGCAGTCACTTAACCGCTGGTTTGCATGGGAATCGTGTTAGTGCCACTTTAAATTCTACAGAGCCTAAAAACAATGACTCAAACTGCTAACAGTGTCATCTTATGTGACTTGGAGGACTTGCACCTTCTGGTTCTAACAGAAGAGACCAGTGAAGGAAAAGCATGCTCAAGCTTTTGCAGAAGAAGCATTTAATTGGGGGGCTTTTTTTTTTGACATTTCTAACTTTTCTATTTTTCTTTTTGATCGATTCCCCTTTATTATTTTGCTTCTATTTTTCACTCCAGGAAGTAAATCTTAATACTCAGGCTATCTCTGTGTGGGTTTCTCTCTGTCACACATTTCAAGGCAAAGCTTTTAAAGTAGAGGGAATTTCAAAGTTGGACCCTAAGCTTTTGAAGAGGCTCCACCCTGAGACGGTCTTCAAGGAAACAGAATTACAAGCCTGTCCTTTTGGCTCTGCATGTGCTAGAGAGGAAAAGTATAGTGACAACAAGTCCCTTTATCAATGGTTGAAGAATTCAGAATCAAAACCGCCATATCAGAGTGGCCTCACTGAAGATCTTGGCATCCCCGGGAAGGACATGCTGTGAAAAGCCTGGAGGGCATCTCTGTGCAGGTGTGTGCAGGCATGTTTATGAAAACAGAGCTTCCCATGGAAGGCGTGGTTTGGGAGATGCAAGCCTGCCTGGGACACCAGTACAAGCAAAGTAAACTTAAGTCATTCAAAGTAATTCAGTGAAGTGGCCTTTGAAGACAAAGATTAAGAAAGACAGCACAAACTTGATTGCTCATTTTCTTCAACCAAAAACACACAAAAGCAAAAAATGTCAACGGACCGATCGATTATGATGCAAGCAGCTCCCTTGTCCTCTAAGGAAGGCGATTACTTAGCACTGTCAGATCTTATGTGTTGGGTGTTTTCCCTGCATTTGCCACAAACATGGTTGGTGCCTGCATCGGCCAGAAGAGGACATTGCATCTTCTGGGACTGGAGTTCTAGAAGGTTGTAAGCCACCATGTGGGTGCTAGGAACTGATCCCAGGTCCCCAAAGAGCAGCCGTTAGTGCTTTCAATCCCTGAGTCATCTCTCCAGCACTTAAAGCTTTTTAAACAGTTAATGCATTGATGAATGTGCTGGGTTGGGAAGAGTCTGAACACTTAGTCCCCAAGTGAGTACGAAAGGGGTTGAGGCGTGGGTATGTGTGTGACTAAACAGGCCAATTATTGCTTTGCTTGAGCCATGCAGAGGACACACTCGGGACATCACTGTCAGCTGCTCGTTTGGGTGCCACCTCAGTGTAGGATTGTTACTTTGTCTCTGGGTGATGTTCCTTCCATCCTCTCCTCTCCAGTTCTAAAACTGTAGAGAAGAAAGTAACCATTCTTATTAAAGTGACTTTGAATTATTATAGCTTTTGCATGTTGGGTTCAGAGAGAGTAGCAGTTGCCAGCATCCTGGGGTCCCATCTTGTCTCCCATCCAGCCCATGTTCCAGGGAGATGGTGTGCGCTTGCTCACGTGGAAGTGAGCTTTCATAAGGATTGTTCTTTGGTATCTACATAATTGTAAATCGTGCTTTATCAGTGCACTGAGCTCCTTCCTCACCGTGTGTGTGTGGGTATGTGTGCGTGTGCACACATGTGCAGACCACAGATTAATCTCAGATACCTTTCCTCAGCTACAGTCTGCCTTGTCAACTTTGTTGATACAGGGTCTCTGACTGGCTTCAAGCTTACTATTTCGGTCGGGCTGGCAGGCCAGAAAGCCCTAGGGATCATTGCTTTCTTTTTCAGGGCTGACATCACACTCTGACCACCACACACAGCCTTTTCCTTGACTATGGTGATGGGTCTCAGGTCCTTATGGCAGATCAGACTGTCTCTAACCCTAAATAATTTCTTACAGGCGTTTTGAGACTCTTTATATGTAAGGGGATAGTTTCTAGGTTCAATTCCCCTATATTAAAAAAAAACACAAAAATTCACTTTGCAAGAGGGTAAAGTGAATATGGAAAGATCTCGAATGCACTAGATCTCTTCAGTGACTTCAGCATTGCCATTGAACTTTATTGTGCTTTCCCCCCAATAAAACATGCCCCCTATTTTATCTGTTGGTAATGATGTCATTAATGAAACATAGCTGCCATTCTGAAGTCCACTCTTAAAATGTCTTAGGAAAGTTATTCAAGTTGTAATACAAGCTTTCATGGTGAATATCCTCTGAGTGTCTTAGAAGCTAATAACTTGAGGCCTATGGAGTCTAGAGCCTGCCAACTCCATGGGTCTTTTACTTGCCCTAGATGAACATCATTAGTGATTATCTGGAAGAGTGAGGAATAGGAACGTGCTTGCCCTTACGAGGTTTTGGAGGAGGTGTTTTACAAAGCTGTGGCATTTTGCTAAACTGGAGTCTTCAGATCGGGCTCTGCAAGGCTGGGGTACACTGTAAGCAATGCTGCCAACCTTTCAAGGCTCACACTCCAGGGATTGCTTCACTTTGGACCTGTACAGACTCCCTGTGACAATAGTCAAACGCTATTCCAGGGAGCGATGAAGTCTTGGGAAGAGAGGCTGGGGAGATTGCTCAGTGGTTAAGAGCACTGGCTGCTCTTCCAGAGGACCTGGATTCAACTCTCAGCAACCCCATGACAGCTCACAACTGTCTGTAACTCCAGTTCCAGGGGATCTGACACCCTCATCCAGACACACACGGAGGCAAAGACACACCTGGAGCCCAGAGGACAGTTTTGGGTGTTGGTCCTGCCCTTCCATTGTTTGAGGCAGGGGCTTTGTTCGGCATTATGTAAAGCAGACCAGTTGACTGGCAAGCCCTTGGGAATGCTATACTCCCTGCCTCCCACAGCCTTGTCAGAGTGTTGGAAGTACAGACATAGGCTACCTAGCCTTACGTGGGAGCTGGTGACTTGAATTCAGGTCCTAAGCTTTGTGTGGTGGGTCTTTACCCGCCGATAATGTTTTATTACTGTCTGGCTACACAGTAGAAATGGGTATTCTCAGAAAATGCTACATGATAAGGAAAATGCTCGTGATGCAATGAGAATGAAAACCCGGGGATGATACTATGCAGTTGCCCGAGACCACAGGTCCAGAAGACAGAAAAAGACGGAGGGGATAAAGGGCTGTGTTGTCTCCAGGGGGCTGCTCAGTGTGCTTTTTATTCTCTCTCTACCTTGGAGTGTTTCTGATTTTAGCAATCTTGTGTTACTTTTAACATGGGAAAGATCAGCCAGAAAATAAATAGGTTTTTCTTCTGTCCTTGTCCTCAAACAGTGAGAGTACCATTATGTCCAGCTATGCATAAAATGGCTGCCTCACTAGTGTCTTTCCCTTTCTCCCAGTATTGACTTCCACGCACCCAAGGGTAGATGACAGGCCCCTTTGAAAACTCACCCTGAAAAGAGAAAAGAGAAGAAAAAGAATGTAGCAGCCCAGGAAGGACCTAGGGCACGTTTGGATCCTGCCTTTCTGCAGTGTCCACACAGCCATGTTCTCTCTCTCCAGGTCCTTCCTCGTGCCTCCCTCCGTAACCTTCCTCCTTCCCTGCTCTCCGTTTCCTCCTGCCCCCTCATTGTCTTCCTCTCTCTGCTATTTCAAAGCTATGCTCCTCGGAGGCAAAGACAGTTTCCAGGCTGAGAGCTCTGAGCACCTTCTGCGTGTTCTCAGATGCCAGTCTGTACTGGGCAGAGCCAAGCTCTTCTCACTTGCAGGGGTTTCCCCTGCATCAAGTCACCTGATGCTGCAATGCAAGAGAAACAGCCTCACGTCAGTTACCTTGATTGTTGCTGTGACAAAATGCATGGCAGAAATGCTGGAGGAGTCCCATAGTGAGCCATCGACTTTGCAAGGTCTTAAAAGGCCCTGATGGCAAAACAATGATAGGGATTACATCAGAGCCCAGTTCTCAGGATCAGTGCGTTTATTGGGGATACTTACAGAGCACTGTTGAGGTGTTACTTACAGGAGCATGAGTGACCCCTCAGTGGACGCACCAGAAAACCTCACCCAGCCTGGAGATGGTATCCTCGGAGCTGGAAGAATAGAACCCTCCCTTCAGTTGGCTTCTCCTGTCTGTGCACTCTGGCACTTACCAAAAGCATGAGACCACGTGAACTTCAGGTAGAATCACATACAGATGGCTGGGTAGCAGAAGAGGAGCAGCTGCAATCAGCAGAGGGTCCCACAACCTTCCCCACCACCAATTTCTCCTAGGAGGGAAAGTTAACCATCCAAGAGCCAGCCCCCGAGGGTTGCTCGTCAGTCTCCACAGCTGTTCCGAGGAACAGGGCCACTGCTGGGCTCCAGGGAGAGCACACTGCAATACAAAACGTCTTACCGAAGGAAGGTTTATTTAGATTCACAGTTCCAAGTAGTCTTTAATGTCAGGGAAGGCATGACCTCAGGAGCTAGAGGTGGCTGGTCACATGACATCTACCATCAGGAAGCAGAGATCACTGGATGCTGGTGCTTAACTCACTCCTTGCTCTTCACTTACCCATGGGAGGATGCAACCCACAGGGGACCCCACCCATGGGAGGATGTAGCCCACGTTTTGGTGCATCTTCTCACCTAGATTAACCAACAGGATCTGGAAACCCTTGACAGACACATTAATAGCTTTGTGTTTCTAGGGCCACTGGCCACTAATCACCAATGTTAACCTTCACCCTTCACAAAGCTGGTATTTGATTTCTTCTTGTTCTTGTTCTTCTTCTTGTTGTTCTTGTTCTTCTTCCTCCTTCTCCTCCTCTGCCCCTCCTCCTCCTTAAAACTACAGGGAAAAGGTAGAATTGAAAAGAAATTTCATACAAAAGGCCAATAATGTTATCAAAGGAAAAAACCAAGAAGTGAAGTGTTTTAATTTTATTTGTTTTTTCCCTCAAATGAAAAGCAAGCCCCAGATCATCATCTCTCCAACTTTTATGGGGCTGGATGCAGATATATCTACACAATCAGGATACAAATATGAGCTGGGAAGGCTGAACACATAAGCTGTTGGCATCAAAATGACCCCAATCCAGGAACTTTAGATTTATGACTCTAGACAGCTCTAATTTGTTACATAAGTCCCTTTAATTTTCATCTTCAGAGTTAAACACCCCACTTCTGGTGGGGGTGCCGGCTCATGTTGGTTTATAGTCTCTTAAGGACTAAGGGGCCCCAAAGCTTCCCTCCAGATGTAGCGTGGTATCCACCTCACCCCATTCTCTTGCAGTGCTTGCCTATTGTGTCCATTGCCAACAAATTAGGAATTCTTTCTGTATTATTCTTTCAGCACCGATGGTTACAATTTTAAGTGAGGCCAATCTTTTGAAAGCCTTTCCATCAAACTTTCTAGAGAAAACAAATTGCATGTGTGGGTTACTACAAAGTTTAATTAGACTCAGTTAATTGGTAATTTACACCTAAGACTTGATTACAAATGGCCTTCTCTGTTTCACTAACAAGGCTTTTAGAAATTACCGAGATTCACACAATGCAATATGAACTGTTTGAAAATAAACAATTCACTGGCAGCTAGCAACCCCAATACCAGTTAGCCGGTCACCACACAACTGCAGAACACTCGCTTAAAAACACGCAAAATGGTTAGACACTAAAAGCCCCCATTTTCGCAGCTCCTGGACCACCCCTGTGGTAGCTCTTCTCAGCTGTCAACTTGACAACACCGGGGTTAACTGAAAACCCCCAAACGGAAGGGGGTGCACCTGTGAGGGAATTTTGCTTAATTTAAAGGGGGGAAAGACCCACTTCTAATATGGATCTTTGAGGCGGGAAGACCACTATGCCTTCTGTTGGAAGCCTATGCAAGGACATGCGAGAAGGAGACTTTTGTTCTTTGCCCGCTTGCTCTTGCTCTCCCTAGCAAGTCCATTCCTGCCCCATCATTAGATCACACTTCTGGGATTCCAGTTAATACATTCAAATTAATACATTGCCAGTTGAGTAACAGAGAACACTCCTGGGGGCGGTGGGGCAGCATAAACCACAAGGACATGGGTCTACATATTCATCTGTATCCATTCCGCTTCAGCCTGACCTTTGAGTCACTTTGGTCCCTGAAGTAAACATAATGACAAACTTGTGACTCTTCTGGATTTAAAACTTTGGATGACACTTGGGAAGAACTCCATAATAAACATTGCATTTTAAGATGCTGATTTTTCTGAAGTGGTAGGTTGAAATGTTTCTGATTTTAGAACCCATAATTCATATATATCTCTGCTTTTCAAACAGAAACAGAAAAAGCAGATTAAACAAAAAACCAATTTCATTACCATAGCTGTGCATGTTCTCTGCTTTCGTAGCCAGTGAGATCATCGTGAAAGGTTAAATGACTTGGACATTTACAGAGTACATGTCAGATCTTGAAGACTGGTTTCATGTCTCGTGGTATTCTTTTTCCAGGAGAGGGTATTGGGCATGGCCCCTTGTCAGCTGCCACTTCTGCTTGCCCCTGGGAACATCTGAAGAAGAGGAGGAAGAGCAAGGATAATACGTGCCCAGGGGTATGAATAGCACAGGCGAAAGATGGCGTGATTCGAATACCTATGTCAATTTTAGTAAAATACTGTAAGTCAGTGTGACATACAAATTAGAAAAGCATATAGGTAAGTTTATAATTAAGAGCTCAATCACGCAATGTCAATCATAAGTGCTGAGAAGATTTAGAGGAAGGAGATACTTCTTGTAGGCTAAGTGAAAACTGGGACAGACAGAATGTTCTAGAAGCTTATCATTGACAAGCAGGTAAAATTCCTTCAGGAGTCAGGAGGAAAGAGACATTCTGTGACTCAAATAGCAGCCTTGGTGACTTAGGGGTGTGCTTGGCCAATAGGAACCTGGAGGAGAATCTCACAGGAAAGAATTCAATGCAAGAAACGGTGCCGTTGAGATGTTTCATGGAGAAAATGGTGTTTAACCAAAATAGCTAACTCTGGACATACCTTTGTTTCTACCAGATAAATTTTGGAAACTATGTTTAGTGTGGAGACATGAGAACAAGTCACATGACCTTGTGGGCTGGGTCCTGGCTCAGGTGATTGATAGCTGTGCAATCATGGGAAGGCGTCTTGCTCTGTTGAGCTTCCATAGCTCCTGGGAAGCTGTCCCTTTCCTAGACGTCTAACTTCTTGTCCTCACATTTTCTGACATTGCAGGCTGTTTTCTGCATTGATCCATAAACTTTGCACTTCATTCCTTTATTTAGGTTAAAGGTTTTAAAAGACATCATGTCAGATTTTGAAGCCAGTATCCCTCCAATAGGATGAGACACAGTCACTACCAACATCAGGGGTAAAAGCTGGAAGCCATTTTGGTCGTGTGTGATTGCTAGCCCGGTTTGTGTTCTGACTCACACTTTTTACAAAAAGAACCGCCTTGCCGAGTGACTTCCACTTTGTGTGTTCCTTTGTGCGGGACCAAGATTATTGGTTTCTAACAGCATTGATAATGGCCCAGCTGTTGCTCTTACCAAACTCTAATCTTTCAACCCCACTGAGCATCCAACCATCTTTTCTGTGTGATTATTTCATGCTTCTTACTTTTTTTTTTAGAAAAAAAATGTTAGCATTTGTTAATTATACAAGTTAATGACATTCATCGTGACAATTCTGTGCATGAATACAATGTATTTTTATTATATTCACGGCTCATTACTGATTGGAAGCGTCACCCCAGCCCCGGGCACCCCTCCTTGGAGCAGGAATGGAGCAGGAAAGGAGCAGGAAGCTCCATTTCAAGTCCCCTCCCCCCTGGGAGTTGCCTTAGTCCAGACTGCACCTCCAGAAAAGCCTGCTAAGGGCCGACCCCTCCCCAGGGAGGGTCAGGACCACGCCCACAAGTTATTGAGGCTGCTGCTGAGAAAAAGAACCCGTGGTCCCCAGGTTTTGCGTGGTCTCCCCTGCCACGCTTTCCCGACCACCGGGGAGTGCTGCAGTTATTAAATGTGGGCATTTTTTTATTCGGTCTCATTGGAATTATTTGCCTCAGTGGAGAGGCTTATATCTTAAGAATAATTCTAACAATTACTTCCGGCTAGTCCCCCTTTATTTTTGGTGACCCACTGAATTTCATTAGGGCTGCTTACAGGAGCATGGGTCTTACTGACTGGCTACATCACTGAAGATACTGTTTCTTCCTTTCTGCTAGCAACTGTTGACTGCATCTAGATCTTCAGGGAGGCGTGGGGCCTCATGAACCCTGCTGTGTTTCTTGACTGACCTTCCAGAGGTCTCCTATCTCTAACTTGCCTTCCTGAACAGCTGTCTAATTGCTATGCTTTTATAGGGGTAGGAAGGCTGCTAGTTCTGTCTCTGTGACTTCGCTGACAGAGATAATTCTTGTTGGCATACAAGAGTATGTTCAGAAGCTGGGGATATGAACTGTAAAAATCCTGGAAAACATATGACCCACACAACTAGCACAGGAAGTGGAAGTGACCAGTGGGGAAAATACTTGATACATTTTAGTTGGAAAGACCTCCGAGTGACTCTTTCAGACTTTTAGAATTTTCACTCTTTGGAATGAAAATCTTCTTAACCACCCAGGACTTTTATAAACACTGAAAATACAGATTCCCCAATGCATCTTTCAGCAGGCCTTGGGGTGGGGGATGTGGAAGGATTGGGCCCAGATGTTTCAGGGAATGATAATCTCAGAGGCCACTTGTTTCTTTGGTAGAGAGAAGTCGTTTTGCAGATAAATTGCTATATGAAAAGTGGTGTTTTGGGCTTTGTTGCGGTCTATTAAGGGAAAGACAAAATAATAGAATTTCAGTTCTACCTCTGGCCATGGATGGAGATGTGACATTCTACACTCAAAGCATCAGATAACCACCGTCTCTTTCCTTTCAGAGGTAACCCTGCTGGACTTGTCAGTCACCAGTCAGGAGCCCCTCCCCTAGGAAATCCAATTGGCCTGGTGATGTTCTAAAGAGACAAGGTTGCTAATTATGCCCTTAAATGGGAGAAAGTGTTTTTCTTCCCAAAAGCCACTTGGCTTGGTCCAGCCCCTGCAGCGCTTCCCTGAGAGAGCCCTGCGGAGCTTGCCTGCCTTCCTGAGTTCTAACTGAAGGGGCCTAACATTCCCTTTCTCTGTATTTCCCTTTGTTTCTTTCTGCCAGACAAAAGCCCAAGCACACTTTCCCAGGCGTGCACTGCCACTTCTCTCTCTCTGAAGTCCCCGGCCACCATACAATTGCTCATCGACTTCCAAGGCCGAATGCCCATTTTCCGTCTTCCTTTTCTCCACGTCCCTTCCCTGGGCAGCTGCCAAGATTTGCAGCTTCTTTGCTCTGTTGTTTTTCTCTCAAAGTCTAATAAAATTGCCTTTGGGTTTCCTTCCGAGTTTGTTTTAAAATTCTTTTATTAATGAGACGAAGAACCCGAAGAGGGAACCTCGGTTTCCCTGGTAACAGGGTCTTGGGATGGATTTCGGCTCCTGTCCTTCCTGGTTTTGATAGATATGGGTACTCAAAAGCTTCGTCCCTGCTCTGGGTTTCCTCCTAAATGGTCTTTAGGTGGCATTTTAAGAAACAGCTCCTTCTTCCTGAGCTTGTGTGCCTGTGTTGGGCCACTCCTTAGAAACCAGTTCACTTACACTGTGATCCATTTCCTGGGGCTCCTGGGAGACATTTCTAGGTGCAGAATAAAGTTAGTGGCTTTCTGTGATCAGCTTTTGAATGCTTACATCACCTTTTTATTTACCCCACTGTCATCTGTCAAGTAGAAAACTATACCCAGACCCCCAAACTGGTGTTTACTAGTGCCTGAACCATTTCAGCAGTGACATCTCTTTAGTTCGGTAGGTCAAAGGGGATTGTTGATGACTCTGAACCCAACTAGTGTACTTGGGCAGTGTTAGAGGGAGGGTAGAGTAGGTTGAAAATACATCGTTTGTAACACAATTTAAGGGGGGCAATTGTCTGTATAGATGAGAAGCGGGGGGGGGGGTGGAAGCCAGGGACCTCCACTGGAGACAGTCGATGAATTTATAAAAATGAATCGGGGAGTTTAGTCAGAGTTGCTTACTGGGGTATGGGTAATGGGTCATTTAAAGGAGCACAGGTAACCTACTAGTGGTCACTACACCACTGAAGAAGATACCCGCCCCCCAGCAGCCATTGACTGACTGGATCTTCATGGCAGGGTGGGCTCTCCCCACTCTGTGAGGCGCTGTTGGTGGCTCCAGTCCTGTGCAGGTCATCACGGCTCTGTGAGTTCAAGCGTGCAATCGCTGTGTTAAGCCCTGAAGACAGTTCTACAAGCATCCACCCCTCCCTCCGGCTCTTGCATCCTTTCTGTCCTCTCTTGTGTGAGATTCCACGAGACTTGGAGGGGTGACATAGAAAATAAAAGATGTCCCACTTAGGGCTGAGCATTCGACAGTCTCAGCCCTTAGGTCAGTCATACGTGTCTGCAGGAACTGCCACCCACCGCAGAAGTAGCTTCTCTGACCAGACCAGAGTCAACAGAGGCTCTAACGGGGTTGCTGGATTTATCTGGAGTCTCTCGGTTTTTCGTCTCTAGTTTCTGGAAGCTTGCCTCATTCCTGGGAGTTCCTCTGAGATCCGGAGCCTGAGCTGTTGTAGAACATATGTTCTATTTATAGTAACAGTTATGTTCATGTGTGTAGGACATCTCTTCTTCATATAGTTCTGCATCCCATGAGTGGTTTTCAGAGCAGGAACAATGAGAGGCCTGATGCTCTCCATTGTTGTGTAAGAAAAAGAAAATTTCAGAGCAATTAATTATGTACCCCTTTGCTGTGTTTAGAAGCGAGATTCAAAGCATTCAACAACTTGGCATTGCATCAAACTGGCATGCTTTCGGTCAGTATGAATCACAGTCAGAGCTTCTGGGCAAGAACCAATGTCACAACATAGACATAAGGGAATTACCCGTCTCAACCTAATTCCCTCATTTAAAAGGAAATAATTCCACCCCACAGGGCAGTAGAAACAGCACTTAGGACGACATTTGCTTTGAATAGAAAATGTCCCCCATAGGCTCATGTTCTAGAGGCTTGGTCCCTCTCTGTGGGCCTATTTTGGGAGATACTGGAAACTTACAGAGATGAACATACCTCAGGGAAGCAAGTGCTGTGGGACAATGGTCTTTTACACCGTCACTTGTATTATTTTTAATAAAATGCTGGTTGGCCAAGCAAGTCATTGGGGGCAGGTCCTTTGTGGATCTCTTGTCCCTAGCCACTTCCTGTTTATGGTTGAGCCCTTTCTACCATGATATGAACCTTCTTCAGCACATGCTGTCCTGGGCATGGTTGTCAGAGCCTGTGGGGCCAGGTGGCCACGGACTGAACTCTTTGAAATTGTGAACCTTCATGTTATCGTAAGGTGCATGGTCACAGGTATGCAAAGTAATGAATAAAGATGATCACGGGAAATGGTGTGGTTGAAATATGTGACAAACAGGAACTCACTATTCCTGGGGGTTATCTCACGGTTTGAGGCTTCTTTATCAAACAACAAGGCATCATTCCTCCTGAGAAGTCAGAGAGGTAGCAGAAGAGATTGGTTATATCCTTGGAAGACTTTTAAATACCTATATAGCTTTCTGCCTTCAAAGTCTTGTGTTGTAGTTGGTTTTTATTGCCGGTGTGACAATCTAGAGTTACCTTGGAAGGGAGTCTCAATGTGGGACTCTCTAGATCAGGTTGGCCTCCGGGCATGTCTAAAGGGGATTGTCTTGTCTTTGAGAGTTAAGGTGGAAGGCATGGTCTTAGTGGGTGGTAGCATTCCCTAGGCAGGGGATCACGAGCTGTGTAAGAGTGAAGATGCTGAGCTCAGTGCAAACAGGTTTGCATTCACTCATTGCTGTGTTCCTGACTGTGGATGTGATGGCAACAGCTTCCTGGAGCTCCTGATGCCATGGCCGCCCCCAGGGATGGGACTGTAATCTGTCCTGGTGACCTGAGATAAACCCTCTGTCCACGGAGTTGCCTCTGCTGGGGTATCTCATCCCAGCAACAGGAAGGGAAACCATGGCATCTTGTGTCCACTCTTTCCTAATGAATGAGTCACACACACCTCTGATGTGTCTGGAAGGGGGTTCCCAGAGAGGTGCAACCGAGGAGAGAAGATTCACTCTGTGCGAAACCCTCTGTGGTGGGAATGAGATCAATACCTGTATGCCTCTCTCTCTCTCTCTCTCTCTCTCTCTCTCTCTCTCTCTGTTTGTGTGTCTGGTTCCCGCAGTCTGTAGCCGCCTCATAGGCCTTCTGCCATGCCTCCTTGCTACCATGGACTGACTATATCCGCAAACCGTGGGCCATCTTTAGTTGCTCTTCATCTGATGTTTTATCTGAGCCATGAGAAAAATAATGTAGCAAACAAATTAAACCTTTTTCTCCATTCTGTGGGACTGAGTACCAGTGTTTGTGATGGTCTAGGATGGTTAGTCTGCAGTTTTGTGTCAAAGGGCAGCACAAGTGATTCATCCAGGCAATAGTGTGTTCTCTAGAAGAGGAGCTTGGCATAGATTTATGGCTAACTGTATAGGAAGATATTCCTGGTAGCTATATTTGGTGAATATGACAGTCACTGAAATAATGACTCACCAGCCAGAGGCTTCGGTAATAAGCAAAGGAAGCCAAACTGTTTTGTTTTCTCCTTGTCTTAATCTCCCTGTAACCCCCAAGGCTTAAACCACTGTCTCCCACATAGTACGCATGTTTTAATTGGTCTACTGGAGAGAGGCAGAAAACTTATTCCATTATAAGCACAGAAGGTCGAGGCTAGAAGAACTTTGAGGAGGGAAGTAGATCTAAACACATTAGAATGGATTATCCTTCCGCACAGCCCAAAGGTTTCCTTTTTGATGCCCTACAGGGGCAAGGAAATGACAAACCTCGCATTCATTCGCTATCACATTATGTTTCAATTTGAAGACCAGTTACCAGTCTCGGTGTTTAAGGTTCTTTTGTGAATCTGAGAAATAGCTTGGCTCTCCACTGTGTTACGGCTGTGAATATTTGCTGACATATTAAAAGACTACCTGCTACTCCCACCCTGTGTAAACACACGTTATTACTATAATCAAGATGTTCGTGATTTCCAAAAATCAAGATGATGTTTTGGAAATCATCTGAGTTTTCCTCACATGCTCTGCCTGGACTCTTTGTAACTTAATCTGAGATGATGGGCCCACCTGTCCCTCACACCTCCCCCTGACCCTGTGTGTGCGCACACATCCATGTAGGTGAGCGTGGATGCACGTGTGTCATTGTGTACATGTGACAGCCAGCAGCCAACCTTGGAGGTGGAACTCATCTTCTGCCCCATGGAGACAGTGTCTCCTGTGTGCCTTTACGCTCACCAGTCAGTTTGGCTGGAAAGCTTTTGGGGTTTGCCTGCTTCCAAGTCATAGCCTGTTGCTGAGGGAAATTAGAGCAGGAACTTGAGGCAGAAACTAAAGAGGAACACACACACACCACACTCATACATATGCAGGCCCCCACACATGTGCACACACACTCATACACACATACACATGCACATGTGTGTGCACGCACATGCTATGGCATGCACACAGCCCACAAAGCAAACAAATAAATACAACAAAATATTTGGAAACCAGTTCTAAACTCCCTTCATGCCAAGCCCGTGCTCTCTGAACTGTCAGATGGAGCATTTCCCCTTATTTAGAAACAAGAGACTCTCCTAGGTTGTACTGCTCATTTGCATACTCTGATTTCTAATTTTAAACATTCACATTTTTATTTCCTTCTGCCATATATACATTCTATTCTGGTGGGTGAAAAAAGAACCTGCCAGTGAAGCCCTCCATACTGGGTGTTAGGCTTAAGTCAGGACCTAGAGACAGGAGCTGGCAAAGACAAACACATCAAATCTGTGTTCTGAACCACACAGCCCTGATTACCCCTCTGGTATTATTATGTTTTCTCCTGAAACTCTTGACCGAGAATGAGAAAGCAAATGTTCTCTCTCTACCAGGAAGTGTCATAACTTCTTGAAATAGATTTAATACAGCCCTTGGTGGCCGTGTGAAAAGAGGTTCCCTTTGGCTGCTCAGGTTTGGCCTGGCTAAAGCTCACCGGGTAGCTCTGTCATTATTAACCTGACTGAATTCACACGGGGACACGTTATGTTATCCTGGCTTAATTAGTGACCTTGTCTGGTGATTACGAACTTAAACATATGCCTGTGATTTGGGGTCTGAATGAAAGAGAAAGGGATCACGTGGGTACATTTTGGTTAGTAAACAGGATCTGAGCCAATAAGCATCAATAAGGTGTGTTTGTCACTCCAGAGGAATTTGGCTAAAATCCTCACTCTTCAGCTCACTGTAACCTGACAAGACTTCTTGTTTCTTTGCTAACCTATGTTCAGACTACTGCTAGACTTTGACTCTCAAAAGCACTGAAGGCTGGTGCACTAAAGGGCTGGCCCTCAGGGTAGCTTCTTGGGAAGCAGTGGAGTCTTTGAGAGGTGGGGCTTACTGGGGGCTTTAGATTACTGGGCACATGCACCCCGAGTAACTGTGGGACTCCAGGCCCCTCCTGCCAGGTTGCGCTGCCCCACACAGTCATGGATTATATTATTATTATTATTATTATTAGTTTTTTGCTTCTGATTTGAGGTGATACCGCCCATCATGGCAGGAGGATATGAGAGTGGGGTGTGGGCAGCTGTCATATGGCACCCACAGTGGGAAGCAGAGAGAGATAAACGCTGCTCCCCCGTGCCTTTCTCCCCGCCCCCCCACTCTTTATGTAGTCCAGGACCTAAACACGGAGGTGCTGCCCGCATTGAGCACGGGTCTGTCTTCAGTTAAAGCTCTCTGGAAATGTCCTCACAGACACGCAGAGAGCTGTGTCTCCTTGGTGATTACAAAGCCAGTCAGGTGGCTAGGGGCGAGTAGCTACCACAAGTATTCACCTCATGTAAAATGTCCCACTCATTTTCCTTTTTGCAAATTTTGAACTAAGCTTAGGGGGATGGCTGTAACTTACTGTTAGATGTGTGTGGCTCTGGAAACATTTTATTATAATCGTTCCTATTTGTAAGCATATGCTTGCGCAGGAAAGCTATAAATACAGAAAAGCAGAGAACAAAGCAAAAACAAACAAATACCACAGTCTCCCTGGTGCCCTCAGCACTGCTGTCTGGGGTTTTGGTCCTCATGTAATGGTGGCAGGTCAGGAATGAATCGAGAACTCTTTGGGGGCCTAGGGTTTTTCAATTTGGAGAAACTCCTCCCCAATAAAAAGATAATGAAAAATAAAAACAAAATTGAGAATGAAGTTAATAAACAAATGGAATGAGAAAGAAAACATTGAAATGAAAAATTCTTTGAAGATAAAAAAAGCTATACATCTTTCTTTTTTTAAATATTTATTTATTTATTATGTATACAATATTCTGTCAGTGTGTATGCCTGCAGGCCAGAAGAGGGCACCAGACCTCATTACAGATGGTTGTGAGCCACCATGTGGTTGCCGGGAATTGAACTCAGGACCTTTGGAAGAGCAGGCAATGCTCTTAACCGCTGAGCCATCTCTCCAGCCCGCTATACATCTTTCTAAACCAGGAACATAACAAGCTGCTGTTTTTCTATTTTTTACTTATTTAGGTTTTGAGGCAAAGTCTCACTACGTTTCTGAGGTTGGCTTAGAACTCACTATTCACCCATACTGGACTTGAACTCTTTGAGAATCAATGACTTTGTTTATTATTTTAATACAAAGAGGAGAAGAGAATTAAAATAATATTTTTTTCACTCAGATGATTGGTCCAGACCATTATCCTTAAATTTTATTGTATTTTTAGGTATTTATTTCTTATTTCTATTTTATGTATATGACCTGCATGTATGAATATACACTATGTGTTGTAGGTGCCTAAAGAGGCCAGAAGAGGGCATCAGATCCTCTGGAATCTGGAGTTACAGATGGTTGTGAGTGCCCATGTGGGTTCTGGAAACCAACAACAGGTCCTCTACAAGAACAGCAAAGTGTGCTTAACTCCTGAGCCATCTTTGCAGTCCTATATTTTGGCTTTTTGAGATGGTTTCACTGTGTATCCCAGAAAAGCCTTAAACTCACAACCCATTGGCCTCAGGCTCCTAGCTCTGGGACT
This sequence comes from Alexandromys fortis, assembly GCF_014885135.2. Taxonomy (NCBI): domain Eukaryota; kingdom Metazoa; phylum Chordata; class Mammalia; order Rodentia; family Cricetidae; genus Alexandromys; species Alexandromys fortis. The sequence continues at coordinate 4,760,772 of NW_026067942.1, read as the reverse complement.
GCAGGTGTGCAAGCATGCTCGCCCCAAAGTGTGTCTTAGAAGCTGACAGAGGTCTTCTGCTAAGCTTGACTCTCCTGGCCATTGTGTCATCTGCATATTCTTCCGCTGCAGGCAGAAGGCATGATAGATATTTCTGTCCAGGCAGCAAGCCCTGTCCCTACAAAAACTCTCTGGTTTGGGGAACGTGGAGATGTCCATGAAGCTGGGGTCAAAGTGGCCCTCTGAGCCACAAAGTGGGCAGTGACTAACTCAAACCCTTCTTGGGCAACACAGTAGGGCCCAAATCCAAAGTGAGAGTCTTAGGGTGAATTGTCTGGACTTGGAGGTGTGGATGTGGGGTGTCACAACCACCCTCGACCAGCAAGGATGACGCGCGACACCGGAGCTCTTCTCACTGCAGTTTTATTCAGGACTTTTTACAATCGAAGTGACTTTGGCTGTTCTGAGACACAGTTGAGGCATGTCTTCCTGACACACTGTAAGAGTTAGGCCAGGTAGCAGCAGCTTGTTGGCATGGGTATTTTCTATATATTCACTACAAAACTATATTTGTGTGGTGCCGTGTGTGTGTGTGTGTGTAGTTGTGCATGGTGTTGTATGTGTGCAATGGTGTTTTAGTGTTATGTGTGTGTGTATAAGTTGTGGAGTCATGTGTAGGAGGAGGCCACTTGTTTGTCCCAGCTGCCCAGAACTGAAATACTCACACAGAAACTGTATTAATTAAATCACTGATTGGCCCATTAGCTCTAGCTTCTTATTGGCTAACTCTTTCATATTAATTTAACCCATCTCCATTAATCTGTGTATCGTCATGTGGCTGTGGCTTACTGGCTAAAGTTCTATCCAGTGTCTGTCTTAAAGTAATCACAGCATACAGAGGGGAATTCCACATCAGTCATGTGCATGTGTGGTGTTGTATATGTGTGTAGTGTTGTGTGTATGGGTCCTGGAAGTATGTGTGGAGTTAGGTATATGTTCATTGAGTTGTGTGTAGCATATATGTATTCTGGTGTGTGTGCATAATGGTGTATGTGTGTTGTGTGTGTAGTTGTATATGTATGTGGAATTATGTGTGTGTGGTGGTATTGTGGAGTATATATGTGGAGTGTGCGTAGTGTGTATGTGTGTAGACCTGTGCTTGAATGGTGTCATGTAGGATGTGTTATTATCATGTGCTGTGCATGTGTGTTGTGTGCATATGTGTGTAGAGGCCCAATTTGAGTAAGGATTTCTCATTAAACCTGAAGTTTATAAATTTGGCTAGGTTAGCTGACCAGTGACCTTCAGGGATCCACCTGTCTCCCTCTTTCCCACAAGGCAAGGGTTATGGGTGCACACCATGTCTGCCTTTTAGTGTGGTTCTTGGGAATCTAAGCCCAGTTCCTCATGCTTGTGCAGCAGGAACTTTGCCAACTGAGCCACTTCCCAGCCCTCACGATGAAATTGTAAGAGGCAGGGGCATGGCTATAATAAAGACTACTGAGTACTGTTATTGATGGGAGGGAAATATATAGAACATGGGAGCTGGCAGTCTGCTAATTAAGCCAGTTACGTCATTAATCATGATTTAAATCTCTACATGCTGCATGGAAAAGATTGAATTTATAGAAATTTAATTATTTTGAATGTTTACTCCCTCGGAAGCACATGATTTAAGGCACACTGAGGTCTTCTTATCTAAGGAAAAGGCCGTAATGTGACATGTCTCAAATGAGCCAAAGAAATGTAATCCGGATCTTCATTACAAGTTCCATGAAACCAAATAATGGCTTCTTTTAATAACTGGTTCATGTCTTTTCTAGGAAATACAAAGTGATAAACTACAGACAAAATGTACCAGCCCAAGGTAGATGTTCTAAAACTGAACTGGAAAAAAAGAACATTAGAATGGCCCAGAGTACTTGCTGCCATTGAGTGGGACAGCAGTGAGTGTTCCATGCTGTGCTCAGAGCAGCTCACACTCTCCCTGGTGAGGCCACAGTCTTCATAACCCCAAATGCAGTGGGTCTGTGTTTGCTTCATGGGTTCCAAGCCTGACTGGAAGCCCAGGCTGTGAATGGTGAAATACATATACCAGTTAGCTCTTCCTATGCCAGGTGTAAGTCAAAAGGCCTCTCTGATAGCAAGCGCTGGGGGCACAGTGGGCACGGGTTTTCTTTTCTGCAGCCAAGATACATAGCATCACGTGGGGTTGAAGCTCGTAGGCTATATTGAATTCATTCAATAATTTGCTACAATAGTATTTTGAGGGTACCTAGTGGATGTTCCGGGACCTACAAAAAAATATATCGAGACTCCTTGTATTTTAAAACAAGAAGACAGACATATCCGTGTGCAGGTACCATGCAGAGCATGATGACTAGGGCAAGAAGCATGAAGCACTCAGAAGACGGTAAAGGAAGGGGAGGTTCCATAGTGCTGATGCTGAAGATGGGTCTTAGCACACTTTGAAGTGTAACCTTTAGAACCAGAGGGACTCATCATGTTATTCTGGAAGCGTTTCTCCCAGTTTCCATGTGACATCTTGGTTTATTTGAGACCCTTGGGGCCAAAAGCCTCCACTGTCCCTCCCACCAGAGAGCGGTATCTCACTGTTGGCCTCTCCTAAGGCTGCTGGCCATTTGATGAGTAGTGTCAGGGTGTCACCCCAAATCACCTCTTCTATTCAAAGAAACCCTGAGTGTGGGTGCCCTTTTCCTTTGTGCTGGATCTGGGAGTGTATCCATCTAGGGGGAATATCCTGCACAGCTGAAGCCGGCAGATCGGCCTGTTGACTGAACAACCTGGCCTTGTTCCCTGAAGACCTCCCCCAGCTCTCCAGCATGCAAGTTCATCTCCAAGGCACCCGGAGGAACGCCCCTTATGTCCCGCTGTGACGAGATGATGCCATCAAAGTGGTAACCAGCTTGATGGTAAGGTAGTCATACGTCCCTTGCCCATCCAACTGTGATGCAGAGCACAGTGGTCTACTTATCTAACTCTGGGGCAGGGCTGGTAAGGTGCACTGCTGTCTGGCCGGATGATAGAAATTAACTCTGGCATCCTCTATCCCAATACTCGAGAGACAGTTGTCACCTGGAGAGCTGTATTCCAGGTGCCAGAACCAAAATAGCTTTGATTCTGTAAGGTGAGCTTCTGAGAAAGTAATTTTCATTGTCAATACATGGTTTCACTTCTCAACTTTGACCCTTGGCCTCCAGGAGCTGGATATTTTTTCACACGGGTCAGTTTGAGGGAGCCCAAGAGAGCTGGAGATAGTTCCTATCCCTGCATCTTTTAGATACTTGATGGGGACATTCACATCTGAGTCCCTTCAGGAAAGTGTTGACTTTTTAGCTTACCTTTCCCCCTTTATCCCCCCTCCCCTCTCCTCCCCTCCCATTTTGAATGTACCATTTTTGGGAAAAAAAATGAAGGAGGCTTCTAAGTTGACCCTTTTTGTTCATCTCATCCCTGTGTGCAGGTGAGTCAGGGAAGGAGGTCTTCAGTTACTGAGCGAGCATGGTTTTATTTGTATATGTGTGAGCCTGAGCGAGCATATGTGCACTGTGTGTGTGTGCACTTGCTCACCACACACACAAGAGTCCACGTGAGCCAGAAAAGAGTTTGATCCTCTGGAACTGGAGCTACAAACAGTTGTGAGCCATTATGTTGGCTCTGGGAATAGAAACCACATCCTCTACAAGAACAGGAAGCCCTTCTAACCCTGGAACCATCTCTCCATCCCTGATGGTTAGTTTTAAATGTCAGCCTGCCACAATTTAGAATTACCTTAGCAGGGAGCCTCAGTTGAGGAACTATAGACTGCAGGTTGGTCTGTGAGCACAATACGTATGCAGGTCACTGTCTTGATGGCCTTAGTTGACATGTAAAGACACATCCCAAACGTGAATGGCACCTTCTAGTAGAGGCCCAGCTAAAAAGGACAAAGAAGGGATATTACAACGTTTTGTGAGCTGGCCTTCCTCTTGCCACTGAACTAATTTACCCTGCAGCTGCTCATTCCTTTACAGATATTAGAGCCAGCTTTTCGGCCTTCAATGTGGACTGAAGACCAGCAGCTCTCCAGGAACTGTCTAGGCCTTTGGTGCCAGATTGCTCTTGTCTGTCAAGCTCTTGCTAGGATTCTTCCCATCCAGCTGAGGTCAGAAAGCCCACATCAACCATATCTCTTAGAGTACAATTCCTGGCTTGTGCAGATCAGTGAATAACATCTTTTTATAGACACTGGAGCCAACCTCAGAGAACCTAGTGAAGAGTGTTTTCTCAATCACTTTGGGGCCAGTGGTCCAGGAGTAAGCAGGGGATCACACACTGACAGGGATCATACCAGCATCTCTGACTCCCAAAGCTTCTGGGATCCCTTCACTACACCAGGCCTTGGAATTTCTGATGTCTTGTTTTTGCTTAGTGTGAACCAACATTGAATTGAGAGTTCTGTGAACTGGTTGGGTTCACTAGGAAGACCTACTTTTTACTACTTGAGAAGGACAGCAATACAGAATGTCTGTAAAGCATGCCTCGGATGATCAATTTGGACTAATCTAACGTTGCTTTCTTTTTTCTTTTTGACTATCCACCTTAAAATGCATCTTTACATTCTCTAGTTTTGCAAACATAAGGAAGCAAAGTTCTGTGGGTCTTTTCCCCCCCTTTTTTTGGTGTATAATTCTTTATTCTTGAGTTTGATCTTTTTGTTGGCCCATTTGGAGGTGTTCGTGAATCTGGGTCTGGTTTAGGACTGGAAGAGATGATTGGGCTAGGCACAGACAAACTTGAACTTGTGAATGTGTTTGTCTGCCTGTGGCATGTATGTTGGGGGATAGACTAGACCATGAGCAGTTTTAGTTTCATCTTTTATGTCACCCTCTAGGGCAAAGATGATCATTTTAAATGCATCCCACACATAGATATCCAACCCAGGTTCACTGATTAAAATGGAAACTGCAGAGATACGAAATAATGGCCACTTGAAAGCATTGCCAAGTTGTGTCAGACTGTTCAATGGATTCTACTAAAGTGGTTTTCCAGACTAAGGAAGGTTTCCCTTGATCAAAGGGATTATATTTGACTGGCTTTATTATTATTGCTTTGAGACAGGATCTCAAGTAGCCTTGCCTTGAAATGACTATGTAACTGAGGATGACCTTGAACTTCTGATCCTCCTCCACCACTGGAGGCAAATGACGTCAGTGCTGGGGAACAAGCCAACGGTGCTGTGCATGCTAGGCAAGCACTGACTAACTGAGCTACATTCCTCTATCTATCTATCTATCTATCTATCTATCTATCTATCTACCTACCTATTATCTATCTATCTATCTATCTATCTATCTATCATCTATCCATTATCTATTATCTACCTACCTACCTATTATCTACCTATTATCTATCTATCTATCTATCTATCTATCTATCTATCTATCTATCTATCCATTATCTATTATCTACCTATCTACCTATCTTTCTATCATCTGTCTATTCATCCATCCATTCATCCATCATCTATCATCTATCTATCTGCCTATCTATCCATCATCTATCTGTCTGTCTATCTATCTATCTATCTATCTATCTATCATCTATCTTTCTATCATCTATCTATCCATCTATCATCATCTGTATATCCATCTATCTATTATCTATCATCTATCTATCTATCTATCTATCTATCTATCTATCTATCTACCTACCTACCTACCTACCTACCTACCTACCTACCTGGAGATATTATATAACCAAGGCTGGCTGTGAACTCATGGCAATCCCTTTGTTTCAGCCTCTCAGATTGCAGGCATAGTGAACTGCTGTGCCTGGCTTAACTGAAGTATTTTGACTAGGTGTTTTATGCTTTAAATAAAAGCCAAGACTCAAATAATAATACTGAGATTTTGGATAAAAGCTAATTGATAGTTGCTGGGCTCAAAGATTCCCTTTGGCTTTCCATGATTTTGGTTCTTCCAGCTCTCACTCTCTCTTCCTCTTCCTCTTGCCTTCCTTCCTCTCTCCTCTCTCCTCTCCTCTCTTCTCTTTCTTCTCTCCTCTTCTCTTCTCCCCCGTCTTCCCCCTCCTCCCCTCTTCTCTCTTTCCCTCTATCTTTCCCCTTCCCTTCATCTTCCCCCTCCCTCCCTTGCTCTATCTTTCATTCATCTTATTAAAGCATCCATTTTTTTCCTGAGAGACCAGATGAACCTCTTTAGCACAGACAGTAGCATATCTCACTAAAGCAGGAACTTGACTTTCACAGCATCCTCAGCTTTACTATCTCTGCTGTAAATATGAACGAAGGGACCTGCTGCTCTTGTCTGGTAGAAGCAGAACTCTGTTCTGCATTTGTGATATGCTGTTTTTGCTCAAGATACTGGAGTCTGGAGGGTATAAAGGCATATGGTGAATCCCATATATCCTGTCAGCTATTGACAACTGGTTAAAAAAGTTAGACACAAACAAACCCTACCATTTTTACTTTTAAAAAACCAAATATAGTTTCCTTTGCCTAGATGCGACTGACACCCTCCGCCTGGGGAATCGGCGGACTTTTTTTAGGAGACCTGCTTCCTAGTTCTGTGGATACTATCCTATCATTTCTCACCCTCCTGACCTGGGGCAGATTCTGTCTGGGACAGTGGTGTTCACCTTGGAGCGTTTTAGTTTAAGCAGTTTAAGGCCATCCTGGACTATATGAGGTCATGTCTCAAAACAAAACAAACAAAAAGGAAAGAGGGAAGGACAGATTTAGCGGCTGTAAACACTGGGATGGAACTGGAATTTCGCCAGTGACTCTGCGAATGTTGCATGATTTGCAGCATGGCTGCATGACCCAACAGCAGTTTTTGTTTTCTCTCTTGTTTTCTTGGTTTCGGACACAGGGGAGGTGCAGGGCTTTGGGGTTGAGTTCAGAATGCGTGGGCTTTCTGTGGTCTTTCCCATAACATCACCGATTCGTAGCTTTCCACTGCAGCTCTTTCCAGTCTGGTCTGTCTGTGCCACTTTATGCTGCTTGCTTGTCGCTTGACCAGTTGAATAGTTTACAAAATGTGTTTTTAGTGGCATGTCTCTAAAAGTGGTGGATTCTGCTTAATTACAGGCTGCATTTCCTTCCCTTTCTCCCCTCCTCCCTCTTTTTTCCTCTTTCTTCTCCCCATTTCTTCCTGCCCCCTCGTAGGTACTTATTTTTGTGTCTGTCTGAACAGGCTTACTTATGGTACAGTAAGAAAAAAGAATGGCCCTGAAATCTCCACAACTAAAGGTGGGGTGAGTTTAGTCCTTGCTCACAGCATCCAGAGTTGGCCCTTCTACCCATTTAGAACCAGGCGGATGGAGCTCCATCTGAGCTTAGCCTCACCCAGGAGCCAGGAAGTTCATTCTCTGCTGTGACCAGTACCCTCTGGCCGCAGTTCCTTGGGCAGAGCAAGTGGCGGCATCAGGCCTAGTTTTGAAGCAAGGGAGGAAGCACACCACCACCATTATGGGTTGAACTGGCACCCCCAAAAGATACTGATGCTTTAACGCCCACGACCTATGAATATCCTTAGCTGGAAGCAGGGTCTTCATAGAAGATTTCAAATCGAGCAAACATGTCATTATAGGGTGTTCCTAAACCTACAGGACCTGAGTCCTTAGGATACAGAAACAAACAGGTGTGGGGGAGATGACATGAAGGCCCAGGGAGGGGAGGGTCCCTAAGGAGTGTCTGAGGCCACTAGAGCTTGGAAAGTGGTGGAGCCAGCCTGGCCAACACCTTGTTTTTTACTTCTAGCCTCTACCCCTGTGAGACAAAGCACTGCTGCTGTTTAAAACAATGATGGATAGAACTTCACAAGGGCCGGGGAGACTCAGCTGTTCTAGATGGAGCGTGAGCACAAGGCCAGTACAAAACTGGGTATCACTGATGGCCACAGGATCTTCATTTATGTTTCATTCACATAATTTCTGCTAGCTTCGGTTAAACCTTATAGAAAACAATGTAAGCTCTTCTCTTTAACATTACTCAGCACACGCATTTATTTGTTTACATGGCTATTATGTTTTTATTAATAAATTGCTGCATTTACATTATCATAGAGTGTATTTTCTTAATTAAAAATTTTTATGGTCTTAAAAGCAAGTGCTATGACGCACAGAAACGAAATATCTTTGAAACGCTTTTCCTAGTTTGGATTCTGCTGCTGTGATAAACACTGACCTGAAGAAAGTTGCGCGTGTGTGTGTGCGTGTGTGTGGGGTTTGTTTGTCTACAAGTCCTAGTCCACTACTGAGGCAAGTCGAGGCAGGGATGGGAGACAGGAACTGAAGCAGAGACAGGAAGGAGCGATTGAGGGAACACTTGCATAGGGACGGCACCACCCACCTTGGACTGAGCTTCCTATGTCTTTTACTAACCAAGAAAATGGTACAGAAGCCAGTCTGATGGAGGCGGTTCCTCGCCTGAGAGCCCCTCTTTCCCAGGTGTGTCTAGATTTGTGTAAGGCTGACAAGAGTTAGGACAGTCGTCAGAGTCTCTGATAACGATCAAGGATGGAGGCAAACGTGTAGTGTTGAGAGGAAAGTGCCTCAGATTGGGCGTCAACGAAAGCCCCAAATGCTGACTCCTAAGAGGTCAGAGGTCATCGCCAGACTACGCTTAAGCTTATTCCTTCTCTTGATGGGCCTTTCCATAACTGCTGACTGCGCAATTATGCCAATTTAGTGTGAAACAGTTTCAACTGCATCCCTTGGTTCAGGGGTTGACGCAATTGTCTTTGGTTCTTTAGGTAACAGAATGGAAATGTTCACACATTAAATCCTCTCTCAATCTCTTAAGAAGAGAGTTCTTTGGCCTTCAGCCCCTCCCTGCTCAGATCTGTGTCCTTGTGAGGGGTGTCCTGCGGCGTGCAAACCCTTCCTTCTTCCTCAGTATTCAATTATGCATGCTGCTCTGTGTAGAGAAATAATTCCTTCTAGCCGGAACCTCGCTTGCTTGCAGAAGGTGGAGGGTCATAAATAAAACTTAAAAGAGCCAGCAAAGGTGTGCGAACGCCACACACGTATGAAAAATGGATGAGCGTCTTCGAGAGACGATGCCTCTTTTATTCTTCATCTATATTTAAAAGGGAGAGGTGTAAGCAGGTTCGCAGAAGACCATGAGGCCGTTTCTCTGGACTGCTTTACCCATGTGGCCCTGTGAAAGGATTCCTCAGCCAGTGCTCTGTCACTTGTCTGATGGGCTGGGTTTGTTTAACGAGGCACCAGGCCTGATTTAATAGAATTCCAGGACTACGTGAGCAGTGAACATCTACTGTGCATCCGTGTGCTGCGCACGCCTTCCTCACTGCTCTTCCATGGAGATCCCGGGGGGTGGGGGAGGGCTGACCTGTGAGATCAGTTTTGTGATTTGAAGCATCTCGTAAGCACTGCCTGTCTTTGTGACCGTAGCTGCCATGGCTCAGATGCTCACCCCAGTGCTCTGTGTACATCACCTCAGGCAGCTCTCTGCCTTAAGATATGGAAAATACATCCCAGCAATATTTTATTTAAAACTACCTTATGAGTGAAGAGCAGGATGTCTGAACTGCTCTGCTGTCTTATTTCTCTTAGACATTATCCCAGAACTTTCCAGTATTGTTCATACAGCAGCACACATAGGAAGAAATCGTGCTTGTGAATAGGCAGGAAGACTGGAAGGGGTTTGGCATATTTACCCCGGACATTGAGGGCTCCCGTGTGGTCAGCATCATCTCATGCGGTCAGCACAGCATACTGGGCATATGGGCGATAAAGCTCAGGGAACCCACTCCCCACTACAGGGGCAAGTAAGACCTGAGAATGGTATTGACGTTTAGTCATTTTATTGGCACCAACAGACCAGACACAGGAAAATGGGGCTAAAGGAAAAACTCTTGATGTGGCTTCTCTTTTTATTTTTATTTTTTTAATTAATTAGTTAAAGATTTCTATCTCTTCCCCACTGCTGCCTCCCATTTCCCCCCCTCTTCCCCAATCAAGTCCCCTTCCCTCATCAGCCCAAAGAGCAATCAGGGTTCCCTGCCCTGTGGGAAGTCCAAGAACCACCAGTTTGGATGCTTCTCTTTTTAAAAAGGATTCTTGTGTAGAATGATGATATGGTGGTGGCAGGTGGTGACACAGAAATGTCACCATTTTCATGGATTGACCAACAGGTGGCACCAGGTCCTAAAGTGAACTCTTCTTGAAGCTGTAGCCCAAGCTACTGATGTCCCAGAGTGCTTGTTAAATTAGGCAGATTGGAGAAGGAACTGGAATCCTGCTGGCTGAGATGTTTAGGCCAGCTTGGTTTCACATTTGAAAGGAAAAAGAGAAAAGGAAACATAAAAATAAAGAAAATAAAAAATAAAAGATGGACACAAAGAAGGAGTACAGACGATAGAATCAGCCCTGCAGAACTTTTGGCTAAGTCAGTGGTTCTCAACCTACGGGCCATGACCTCTTTAGGGGTCAAATGACCCATTCACAGAGATTGCATATTAGTTGTCCGGAATATCAGATATCTACATTACAATTCATAACAGTAGCAAGGTTATTTATAGTTATGGAGTAGCAACAAAATAATGTTATGGTTGGGGGTCACCACTACACAAGGAACTGTATTAAAGATCGCAGTGTTAGGTTGAGAACCACTAGGTGGTCCAATCCTTCTGAGCCCTAGCTCACTGTGTACAAAGTAACACAGTCAGTGTAGCCTTTCTCAAGTGTTTTTGTGGAGGTTGACTGTCATGTGGATACATTGTTTGGGACTCGACTGTTCAGCAAAGATGGTAGCTGCTTTTATCACCATCTTAAAAGAGAGACAAGGAGACCAAGAGCATGTCTTTCTGAGTCTCTCCATCTGTTTTATCCGAGGATGGTATTTCCAAGTGTTGACTGTGGGTAGAAAGGTATTCTCACTATTAAATCATTCCACAGCAGGTTCTTTCATGAATGGCCAAGGTAGATAGAATTTCATGGTAGAAAGGAAGCAAGATGGTCTGTGATCATGTTACAAGAATCTGATCCCTCTTTTCCTGAAACATCATTTTGTTGTGAGTCCCCAAAGCAGTGGACCGTCACATACCTTTTATGAAAATAACTATATGTAAATATAAATATGAAATTTCCTTTCCCCAAATTGATAGTGTATTAATTAAAATAATTTATTTATTTTTATTTTAGGTGTTTGGGTGTTTTGCCTGCATGTGTATTGATTCACCACATGCAAGCAGTACCAGAGAAAACCAGGTGTTGGATCCCTAGAAGTGGAGTTAGAGACAGTTGTGAGTGATGTGGGTGCTGGGACTAGAACCCGGGTCCTCTGCAGGAGCAGCTAGTGCTCTTAACCATGGAGCCATCTCTCCAGCCCTGATATTCATAGTTTAGGAAAGGAGAAAGGACTGACACCATGAGATGATTGAGAATGGTTCCAGAATATAGTTACAATAGTTATAGTTGACAAAGGATATGTTTGATTGGATTAAGGAAATTCTTTCCTGTTTTTTAAATTTAACTTTTTCTGTGTGGGTGACATTGGCTGTGACTGGCTAGCAGAGTGGTTTCTGGAGAATCACAGGTGGCTTCTCAATGAATAACCTAGTAGACAAGAGGCAGTGACCTCCACAGGGGTCCAACTCTTCTCAGAACAGAATAAATGTCTTTTAATTCAGCACCACTAGTCAGGTATCCTCAGCAGGGTCCTGTGAACCTGGGAGCTGCTTGAGCATCTCAACCAGGGAAGGGGAAGCTCGGCATGGAGATGCAAAGAATGGGGAATGGTGTGGGATTCCCCTCTGTATGCTGTGAATTCCGTTGGTTAATAAAGAAACTGTCTTGGGCCTGTGCAAGGGAATAGAGGTAGGTGGGGGGGGGGAACTAAACTAAATGCTGGGAGAAAGAAGGGAGGAGTCAGTGAGAAGCCATATAGCCCCGCTGGAGACAGATACTGGAACTTTACCCGGTAAGCCACAGCCTCGTGGCAATACACAGATTAATGAAGATGGGTTAATTTAAGATATGAGTTAGCCAGAAATATGCTTAAGCTATTGGCCAAACAGTATTGCAAATAATATGGTTTCTGTGTGATTATTTTGGGGCTGAGCAGCTGGGAAACGAACAAGCAGCTTCCTTACAACAGGGGAACTTCCCAGAAGGCTTCCTGGAGCCTAGATCTTTGTTCTCGCTCAACAGGGTTTATTCAGTCCTGTGCTCTCATGCCCTCTCAGCATTGGGGAGGATTTATTCCATTTCTATATTACAATGGTGGATGTTCTGCCATTGTGGAAAACTCTCCTATCAAGTTCCATCTGCCCGTGTTCCATTTCTTCCTTCCTCCTTTTAAAAACGTCTGAGTTTCTTTTGCGCATTGGACTCAAGCTTTCTGTTAGCCTTTGAATGGCTTTTGCTTTTTAAGACCTTTTCCTCTGCATGTCTCTTTCTCCAACAGCCATCTCTCTGTTGCCTCTTGGTGTCAAATAGAGGATTCAACTGCTCTGTCCACTGCCACAGGGTATGGCAGGGTATGGCAGGGTATGGCTCCCAGGTCATTTTCTAGGTGTTTGTTGCACTGCTTGGTTGGCTTAGGTCAGGTCCTTCCCTTGTTTGCTGGAGGAGTGGGTTCTGACCAGTTTACAGGCTTCCCAGAAGGGGGTGGCTAATGGTGGCCATGCTTCCCAGTGTCCCCAGTGGGCTGCAGGGTAAAACAATAGACGTAATGACTGAGGCTCCCTAGGCAGACTCTGGGGACCGTGCCCACGGATATAGTTTTCTCTCTGTTCTAATACATTACCTCAAATTCAATGATAGGAGTTTATTATCGCACAGTTTTGTGGGTCAAAAGTCTTAAATGTGATTTGCTGGGCTGAGATCTAGATACCAGTAGGGGTATATTCTTTCTCAGGAGACCCGAAGGCAATTTTGTTTCCAGGACCTTTTGGGATCTTGGAAAATTCAGTTCTTTGCAATTTTAAGACCGAAGGGTCATTTTCTGGATGGCTGTCTGAGGACTGTTCCAGGCTTTCAGATCATCGTGTACCACTCAACTAATGGCGTCTTCGTCCCATCTTCAAAACCAGTAATCACAAGGTAAGCGATCCTCATGTTCCAAAGGCTCCCAGTTCTTCTGTCTTCCCATCTTCCCGATGGACTCTTTTGTCCGCCTTTCCAGAATATATATTTTTAAGTTTACATGTGTTTCTACATACATGTGCACATGAACCAGTGTATACCGAGGCCAGAAGATCCCCTGGATCCCCTGGAGCACAGGTGGTTGTGAGCTGCCTGACATGGGTACTGGGACTAGAACTCGGGTCCTCTGAAAAGTGGCGTGTGCTCCTAACCCCTGAACTACCTATCCAGCACCCTTGTTCTTGTCTTTAAAGATCCATAAGGTCAGAATTCCCCTTTTCTCAAGCATTGCCCCAAAGTTGCCATGGCCATAAAAGTGACACCTTCTCAGGCTTTGGGAATTAGACTACACACATCTGGACAGGGGCCATCAGTCTGCCCTACCGCTGCTAGGCTTGTGTTAGTCCTAACTGTGACAGATACTCTTTCCTCAGAACGCCTGTGCCTTCCTGCCTGTGTTCAGCATCCTCATGTCTACCCAGTCGATGGCTTTTTTTGCTGATGTGCGTATGGACTATGTGCTTCTGTCATTTTTCTCAGAGAGACTGTGTTTTCCTGAGGAAACTCATGCATCTTTTATGTACAGCTGAACACATACAAGTTGTTCTTGAAATATTTAAAATATTCAATGACTCTGGGGGAAGGAAGCCTCTTGGGGCTGCAGTTAGCTAGCCATTTTCGCCAGATTGAAACTTTCCCTAGTGGAGGAAGGTGGAGGCTCCCCAAACACAAGAAAGTCACAAGACCGCAAGCCCTTGCTTGCCCCTGCTGCCCCAGAAGGGAAGTAAGTAGTGAAGAGCAGCTGGAGAAGATGGGACTCTGTGTGGATTTCAGGGAGCTCCTTGCTTCCTTGGGTGCAGCGTTCAGAAGCCTGTCCTTCACCTGAGGTGGGCTTTTTTTTGGGGTGTGGTTACAGAGTAGCCCTTGCCCTTGTGGAAGAACCATAAGGAACCCATCCCCCATGTTCCCGAAGGAAACCCCGACACACACACTGGTGCACCGAGTTAGACTTGGGTGGGACTATGTTTTTGGTCTGTCACTAGGGCCCTCTTTGGGGCAAGTAGACCTTTGTTCCTGTCTCTTCAGAAAAAGTCACGTGACAGCTTCTGTCCCAGGGCTGCTGAGCGTGTATCAGGTGAGCCCCCGCAGTGCGGAGCCTCTGAAGGATTCTTTCTGCTTGCTCTCTTGGTTTCCTCCCTTGCCCCAGAAGCCATCACAGATTGGAACTGAAATCATCCCAGCGGTGTGTTCCCAGCGGAGTAGTTCTGGAAAGGCTGAACATCAGGGGCCTTCCTCAGCAAAGACGTCATATCAGAGCATGCAAGGCTCCTGTGCAGACGACAACAATGAGACCGAGGAAATTCAGGGTCAGGCTTGACGCCTGGATTCTGTCCCCTCTCTTCATTTTCAGAGTCCGAAGAGTAAGCCCCAGAAGACAAGACTGGAAAGAGAGAAGCAGGCAGGTTTTCAAAGGGCCAGTGGCAGCGTAAGCCTGGCTCTAACACTAATGCATTTTGATAAGGACCAACTGAGATTGACCATTAAAAAGGAGCTTGGGATTCTCACCATTCTGACTCACCCCTCACCCGCAGATGGAGAAACTGTAGGGTCAGGCCATGGTGGATGAGGGAACAAACTTCCCTCTAACACTCAGGCTGCCCAGCCTCCAGTTCAGTGGTTAGGTCCTGCCAATCAGCACAAACCTTTCATTCACCGGTTTGAAGCTGTGCACGTCAGAGTTCTTTGAGACGGTAATAAAAATGTGGCTCAGAACTACTGAGATAGCTACCGACTAAGGGTGTTTGCTGAGGGCCTGAGTTCGAGTCCTGGAACCCACATGGGAGAAAAAAGAATGACTTGCAAGTTGTCCTCTGACCTCCTCGCTCATGCGTGATGAAATACACATACACAACAAACGAATATTAAAAAAGTTTGAGGAAGAGCATATGCTTTAGAGTCCCATAGAGCCTGATATCGTATGCAGTCTTTCCACGGGTCTGCAGGTAATGACGGTCATAAGAGGAACTTAAAGACACCTCACATTCCACCTTTTAAAAGAGTTTCCTGTTTTCTGTGGTTGACTTTATTCAGTAGGTTTTTTTTTTTTCAGAAAGCTTATAAGTATCAAACCCAGTCACAAACACTGACCCGATTCTATTATTCTTCCCATGAGAAGAGTGAAGGTATGTCACAGGTGAGGGTCAGATCACATCGCTGCACTACCAGACTGCATGTCCCTTCTTAGGGAGTGGAGAAGCACTGTGCAGGGTGTCACAAACGAGTAGACATGGAATGTCATCCATCTTCCCGTAAGTTCCAAACGAGACTCTTCTTCTGAGCCATCTGCGAGCTCCTAGTGTGCCTGTATGAGCTGCTTTTCTCATGGCTGCAAGGCAGTAACCGACAACCTGATCCCTTCAGCCCCTTAAGGCTTGGCTCACAGGTTAAGGAGACACAGTCCATGCTGGTGGAGAAAGCGTGGCTGAAGGAACCAAGGTGGCTGGCCACACTGTATCTGCCATCAGGAAATAGCAGTGGAGGCTTCTTCTGAGCTGGCTTTCTGCTTCTCATGGAGTCTCAGATCTCAGTCCATGAGGATGGTACCATTCACATTTAGAACAGATCTGCCCAACTCAGTCACCCCAATCTAGATAATCAATCCCTCATAGAGACAGGGCCAAAGGTTTGTTTCCATGGTGATTCTAACCCCCATCAAAGCAACAGACAAGTTGCGTCCAGTGCCCAGCTGCCTAGGGAACAGCCTCACTTACATCTAAATAGTAGTAATCCTGAGGCCCCCTCTGCACACCTTCTTAGTAAAGGCTGTCCTTCCAAGTCCTCTGGCAAAGCGCTTAGGAGTCACCCTGGCTTCCCCTTCCCCACTCATGCTCTCTGCATCTGACCCACAGTTTCAGTGGCCACATCTACAAAAGCATCCTAAGTCTGACCACAAAGACCCTGGAGCAGGTACCATGCTCTGAGCCACCATCTGCTTACCCACTTCCGTTCTGCCATGTTCAGAATATTCTCAGGAAGTAGAGACCTGATAAAAGCCCCTTCAGATCTGGTCACGCACGTGCTTTGCCCCCTGTTCCAGCTCTCCAAAAGTCTTCCCCCTTCCTCTCTGAGAGTGATGGCAGATGTCACAGTAGTCCATGAGTTGGTTTCCCATGACCCCTTGGGGCTCATCCATTTCCTTCTGCTGGCCTATGTCCTTCCAGTCCAACCACCCCAGCTTCCTTGATAGACCCCGAATATGAGGCCCCCAACTCAGAGTCATTGCATGAGTTTTTCTTATGCCTGGAACAGTTTTTCTATGAGATATTATTTTATACCACTGCACCTTCTTTATTCCCTGGCACCTGAAGGATGTGTGTGCACATATACATGTATGAATACAGGTGTGCCCACACCACGTGTGCGTTTAGGAATTAGACGACAACGTTGGGCATTGGTCCTTACCTGGCACCTTGTTTGAGGCAGAATCCCTCTGTTGTTTTTCCAACTTCAAACTCTAGGCTAGCTGACCCTGGAGATGCTCCTGTCTCTCCATCACATCAGAGCCCTGGGATTGCAGATGTCTGTGCTGTGTGTTCAGTTTTCGAGTGGGTTCTGGGCATTTGCACTCAGGGCACCATGCTTGCATGGCAAGCCTTTCTTTCCCCGCTGAGCTGTCTGCCCAGCCATTCCTTCAGTCTTTGACCCTCTGGGTTACATTACCATGGAGTATCTTCTCATTAACCCACCATGGTGGCCTTCTCCACTCTGTGCTTCAGGTTTTCTTCTTCGCACTTACCATCACTCATAAACTGTGCTATTTTATTTCATCGGGGCTGCTGCAAAAATGAACCATAAATTGGGGAGGCTGAAAACAGCTCTCATGGTTCAGGAAGTCAGAAGATAAAAATGAAGGTGCCCGCAGGGTCAGTTTCTTCTGCAGGCTCCGAGACAACATCCACCCCAGTTCATCCCGCCTTCCAGTGGCTGCAGCAGCCTGAAGCTCTCTCTGAATTAAATTTCTGTCACTGCCATCTCTGCCACCATCGTCACACAGGATTTCCTTGTTTCTCTGTCTCTTTCTATCCAGATTCCTTTATTCTGAGAAGGACACTTAGCAGTGTCGGGGTGAAGACTCACCCTCTCTCAGCGCGGCCTGTCTTAACTTGGTTATCAGCAACTGCAAAGGTGCTCTTTTCACATGATGGGGGGCTCCGGTTCCAGAAGGACACGAAAGCTTGGAGAGCAGTTGCCACCTTGCTACAATGTGGTCTCACTGTTTTTTCCCAGTCTCCAGAATAATCGTTTATGAGAACATTGCTCATCACGGCCTACCTCCTGCACAGAACATTCTGAGACTCACAGCCAAACTTAAGATGGGCTCGAGAGATGACTCAGCAGTCAGTGTTCTGCTCTTGCGGAGGCTCTGAGTTCAGCTCCCCTCACCCCACATCAGGGGGCTCATAACTGCTGGTACTCCAGCTCCTGGGAGTCCAGTGCCTTCTTCTGGCCTCCATAGGCACCGCACACGTATATACCCACACACAGACATACAGCTACACAGACAGAGGCACATGCACACACATACATAAACATTCGTGCATACACAAATCAGACATATGAAAAGAAACCAAATATGTGTTAATTTGGTAATCTCTCTGGATGCTGTCTCATTTAACTGGTAGATGTCTGGATAATATGGTAGCTGGTAATTATTGTGTTCATGAGGGTGACTTTGGTTAGGAATCAAACCAAAGCATTTCTCCTTTTTCAATTTTATAATATATTTTATTTAAGCCACCATGTCTAAATTTTTTTTTAACTTGTAATCAAGTTAAAATATATCAATGGGGGATTGGAGGGATGTCTCAGTGGTTAAGAACACTGAATGCTCTTCCAGAGGACTCTGATTTGATTTCGAACTTTCTGTAACTCCAGCTCCCTCTACCAGCCTCTGTGGGTATGGCAAGCACGTGGTGCACAGACACACATTTGAACCATAGCCTTTCATCATCTGGTTCCCCTCAGAGCCTCTCACAGACTTTGGATTGTCCCCTCAGTCCCTCTGAAACTCAAATAGAAAGTGGTTTGTGTTGTAAGAGTTTCTGAGCTCTTTCGAGAACTATTCCCTTAACTGTGTAAAGGTGTGTGACATTTGTTTATACTGCAGAGTATTTAACTGTGTAAAGATGTGTTACATTTGTTTATGCTGCAGACTTTAACTGTGTAAAGGTGTGTGACATTTGTTTATACTGCAGACTATTTAACTGTGTAAAGGTGTGTGACATTTGTTTATGCTTCAGACTATTTAACTGTGTAAAGGTGTGTGACATTTGTTTATTCTTCAGATTATTTAACTGTGTAAAGGTGTGTGACATTTGTTTATACTGCAGAGTATTTAACTGTGTAAAGGTGTGTGACATTTGTTTATACTGCAGAGTATTTAACTGTGTAAAGGTGTGTGACATTTGTTTATACTGCAGAGTATTTAACTGTGTAAAGGTGTGTGACATTTGTTTATACTGCATTTGTTTAATTATGAAAAGATGTGTTCCTGTTTCACCTTGCCTACCTGATTGATCTAATAAAAATCGGAACAGCCAATAGCTAGGCAGGAGAGGGATAGGTGGGGCTAGCCGGCAGAGAGAATAAATAGGAGAAATCTAGGCTGAAAAAGAATAAAAGAAGAGAAGAGAACGAGGGGGAGTGGGATATGCCTGGGGCAAGAAGCCAGGCAGCCAGCTGTTGGCCGGACATGAGGAACAGTGAAAGGAAAATAAACAGAAGGGAAGAAAAGTAAAAAGCTTTGAGTGAAGGTACATAAAAAGAAATAGGTTAATTTAGGTTAGAGAAAAAAAAAAGCTAGCCAGAAATGAGCCTAAGCTAGGTCGAGCATTCGAAGCTAATACGTCCCCATGCCATGATTTGGAAGCTGGTGGTGGCCAAAACGAGAAAGCCTGGGATATAGTTCTCATGTCTGAGAATCCACACAGGGTCCTTCTCTGGAGTCCATTCTAATGTCTCTTGATGATAGAGGATATTTCAGAAATGGCCACACTTCTGTCTTCTCTGACTTCCCTGGTTGTGAGCAAATCAAACCAGCCAGTCCAGGATGGTGTTTCCAGACAGAACAAGAAAACCACAGACATGTGTTTGACGTCAGAGCAAGCTCTGCTCATGCTGAACGAGGGTGAGTAAACTCTGCTGATAAAACAGCAGCCGAGTTAAGAGATAAACATGCAGCCTAGCATTGCAGGGGCCTCCTCACCCGAGGAGAGGAGAGAGTGGCTTCAAGGCATGCAGTTTTTCTCAACCAGTGGAAAATACATTATTTGATTAACAAAGAGTGGCTCTGCTAATTACATCCTTTTGAAGGATTAACCGATTCATTAGTGAAGATACTTTTAGAGCTCTGTATTGAACCTGGGAGCTGGCACATGCTCAGTACATACTATATCACTGAACTACACTCTCAGGAAATGCGGGGTTTTATTTTTAATTAATTGCTTATCCTTTGAGATGCTGGGAGGGGCCTTAGGTTGGCCAGGCTTGCCTTGAACTGCTGAGCTCAGTGACCCTCCCTCCTCAGCCTCTTGGTAGGCATGGCCCTCTGAGCCTAGCTTTAATTATTATCATTATTTTTTCAATTTGTCTTTGAGAAAAGATATGTAGTTTCTAGGGTTATGAGCACGTGGCTTCCCGTGTTGAAGCAGCCAGTATGTGGTGCTATGCATGGCTCAGTCATAGACTTGGGGGGTCTGGTACGGCAACCGTGCATGGCTCAGTCATAGACTTGGGTAGTGCAGGCTGGGGTCTTGCAACACGGATCCAGTCTGTTTGTTGTCACAGTCCGCTCACCTGACAGCATTTCTGCCTCTCATGCCCTCCAAGTTCCAGCTCCTTCCCTCAGCCCTTGTCTATGGCACACAGCAGATGGAAACTGAGACCTGACTCCTCTTTTCAGAGCTTGCCATAAGCAGTCAGGGACATGGTGTCTGCTTTCCTGTCTCAGCCATCCAGGCTGTAGGAGTGGATCTTTGGGATCCTGCATGCCCAGGCAGGAAAGGGAAGGAGACAAGGGGTCCTAAAGGAAGGGAGAAATGTCACAGTTTGATTTCTTTCTGTGAGTCCTTGCAAAGGCCTTCCTCTCTTCATCATGCGTGTATGTGTGTGTGCGTGTACATACATGTAGGTGTACAGGTGTGTACATATGTGTGTGTGTTGACTGCCAGATCCCACCCTGGAAGGGAACAAATCAAGTTCCTGACTTCTTGCCTACTAGGGGCAGGATATAAGTTATTAATAAAAACATACGTGGTGCAATATTTGATGGTAGGTGCTGTAGCAGTTGAGCAGGATGGAGGGTGTGATAGTTACTTTTCAGTAAGATTTTATGTAAGAGGGGGGTGCTGGAGAGATGGCTCAGTGGTTAAAATCACAGAGTGCTCTTACAGAGGATCTGAGTTCAGTTCCTAGCACCTATGTTATGAGGCTTATACCCTCTTGTAACTCCAGGTGTAGGAGTTCTGATGCCCTCTTCTGACCTCCTTGGGTACCTGCCTTCACATCTTTACATACCCATACAGACACGTGCGTGTGCGCGCACACACACTCACACAATTTAAACATTAAATCTTTGTATAGGAAGGGGACCTGTCTGACACAGGCATTTTTGTGTGCACACTTGTGTGGACGGAAGAACAGCAGAGAGACTGCAGAGGAAGAACTTCCCGGCTGAGTGAGTGGTATGGAAAATGCTCAGAAGCCAGAGCATATCTGAATCCTGGTAGTCAATTTCAGACAACTGGTTATAAAGAGAAGGCTTCTTTTGACTTGTAGATTTTGAGGATTCAGAGGATTCAGCCTGTAGTCAAGTAGAGCGATTGCTCTTAGGTTTGTGTTGGGGCAAGGGAGGGATAGCAGATGGGAATATGTATGTAGATGAAAGTTTCTGTCCCACCTGGTCCCACAGCCATTCAGTCCCAAAGAAACACACAGAGGCTTATATTAATTATAAACGGTTTGGCCTATTAGCTCAGGCTTATTATTAACTAGCTCTTAAATTTAAACTACAGCTTAAATTAACCCATTATTCTTGTCTATGTTTAGCCATGTGGCTTGGTACCTTTTCTCAGTGAGGCATTCTTATCTGACTTCTCTGTGTCTGGCTGGTGACTGACTCTGCCTTTCCTCTTCTGAGAATTCTGCTAGTCTTGTCACCCCCACCTGTACTTCCTGCCTGGCTACTAGCCAATCAGCGTTTTATTAAACTAATATGAGTGACAAATCTTCACAGTGTTCGAGAGTGTTATCCCATAGTATTTCCCTTTTTATTCAAATCAAGAACTCTGAATCTAATCTCCTTTGTTTACCTTTTCTCCTGAACATTATCCATAACAACTTGTAACCAACACTCTAAACAAAGACAAGCATCCATAATCTAGTTTTTTGGATTATATTCATCCTACCTATACTTCCTGCTGATTGGGGGCACTGATAATCTTATGGGGACCCAAGCAAAATTTGGGAATATGGATGATCTGAGGTAGAGGTAAGAGCCCGTGTCTGGTGCTTTGCTTTTCTGATCTTCAGAATTCCACTAAGTGTCTCTGGTTTTTATTAATCATGCTACAAATCTGTCCTGTCAAAAATATTTCTCTCATGGCTGGGACATCATGAAAGAGACACAAAGGCTTAGCATCCTTATCCCCTCTGAACACACACAATGACTGAAAACCTCCTCTATACTATAGATTTCAATTCCTAAAAGGTCTGCTGTCTCCCAACAGAGCCACGTTGGAACCAAGCCTTGAACACACAGGCCTTTGGAAGAGAAGAGAAACGACAGAAGAGAAAAGACAACTGCAAGGCTAGAGGACAACCATCAGAGGAAGTACTGGTAAGAATTGTGCTTCGTCCCAGGAAGGGCTGGGAACGCTCACAGGAACATGTGTGCATCACGGCATTTTAAGCATAGGAGTGATGTGTGTTATGTCATTTTAATCATAAAATTGGTGTGACCTGATGAACTTAGTGAGGGTTGGTGCAGTCACAGGTGAAGAAGAGGCCATCCAAAGGTGTGGATGGGGAGCTGAGATCCCTGTGTGATAAGGAGCCACCTCCCTGCCCATCCTTCTCTTTTACACCCAGAGATCCCCAGTTGCATGAGGTGGTGACGTATTCTGTTAAGAACACTGCGATGTTTCCATGAAGTCTTGTGGTTAACACTAGCCAGTGACACGCATTAAATTGTAGGGTGGCCTCTGCGAGCACAGGCCACATGCCCATTTTCCATCCCTTTTTCCTGTCTGGAGAGCAGCTAAGATGACTGGAAATATAGTTTAGAAGGATGACAGACCTTTTCAAACTCAACAAAAATGACAACAGTGACCACTAAAGAGGATGGGGGCAGCTGGAAAGCTTCCATGTCGCAGGTACAAGGGTGAAGGCTGCCACGTTTACTGGAAACAAGTAGGCATTTTCTTATTAGTCTTAATTGATATAACTTTTTCTATATGACCAAGTCTCCCATTATATATTTGTTCAAGAGAAATAAAGTCTTGTATTTTCATTTTAAAAATTCCATGCATATAGTCTGGGGTCATAGCTCAGTGGGTAGAAGAGGGTTTGCTTGGTGTGCTTGAGGTCAAGGCTTCGATCCCAGTGCCACACAAACTGGACATGGAAATGCCTATCTATAACCCCAGAAGTTCAAGGCCCAAGTCTGTCTCAACAAAACAAAACAAACCCCCTCAAGCAGAAATGTTTAGAAGGCTTATATGCAATCTCCTCCAAATGCCAATATCTCCCATATCCAGTGGGTGAGTTAGATGTGTGCACGCAACACAGCACTGCTCAGTCAGGAAAAAGAATAATCCATCTTACATACGTGAACAAAAGCATCAATCTCAAAAGGGCTTCGACAAGTCATAAACCTATGAGTCAGGCTCAAAGGGCCATTGACTGTGCGGCTTCATTTAGGTGACATTCTAGAAAAGGCAAATCAATAGTTCTGGGTGAAGAGGGGCAAGGTGGGGGTGAGTGAGAAGAGCTGATCCCAAACAGCCCGGGGAGAAGACTGATGGCGGGTCTGCGAGGCACACACGGTGCCGTGGAGGTGGTAGATAAACTGCGCCCTTGTTAAAACCTACAGGACTGTCCCTTTCCAGGAATACAATAAAATTTAAAACATTAAGGAAAAGCTGGCAAAATAGTTTCCATAAGTCTGTCTTCTAGTGGAAAAAAGAGCAAAAACCAAGCCCAAACCAACCAACCAACCAACCAACCAACCAACCAACCAACCAACCAACCAAACAAACAAAAACCCCACCTGTGTTTTCGAGCTCGTTGCTATGGTTCAGGTAATGAGGAATTTAATTCTCATGTAAGAACCAGTCTGTTTCTTTTGTGTGTGTCTGTGTGTGTTTGTTTCTGTGTGTGTCTAGTGAATGCACACGGAGGTTAGGAGACAGCCTTGGGTGCTGGTCTTCAAGTGCCTCCCATCTTTAGGACAGGTTCTCTCATCGGCTTGGAGCTTCCCCACACAGGCCAATCTGGCTGCTTCCGGGGATCTGTCCATCTCTGCCTCCCATCTCACGGTTGCTAAGACCCTGGTTTTGCTTGTTTGTTCTTTAACGTGAGTTCTGTGCATCCAAACTCAGGTCCTTATCTTGTGTGGCAAGCACTTGAATGGCTGAGCAAATTCCTTAGCCCTGGTCCCCATTTATCTTTTTATTTAGTCTTATTAGTATGTTTTAATCATATCTACCCCTCTCCCTCCCTTGTTCCAACTCCCTCAGGGCCCCCAACACATCTCACCTTCATGTCTTTTTCCTTTGGCTGTTTGTTATCATGCAGGACACAAAGGTCTGAGAAGCTGGACTTTGGTCTATTTTTTTTTTTGTCAATATTTTTTTCCATCTTGGTATCACCTACTATTTGAAAACATTTGGAGAGGGTCAGAGCTGGGAGAACCCTGGCATATGAGGAGCCCCCTTCCTTTGTAGTATATAAATGTTAATATGCTGGGCAAATTTCACTGTGATGGTGCATTGGAGGCAGTACAGGGTTGAGTGGCAGAGAGCAGTTTTCCCCCTTCAGAAATCTCTTTATATAAACCACTGAACAGTTCATATGAGGAAGTCCTGTAGGAATCCCTTGTCATCTTGGGTGTTAGATATGAAAATGATTTGGAGGGTATGCTTGGTGCCAAGAGGCCATCTACGAAGACCCTCCCCCCAAGTTGCACATAAGGAAAAGCTCAGTCTTGTGCCCACCTGCTGCCCGCTCCCTCTTCAGCTGGCTAGTCTCTTTCTCCGTCACCCACATTCCCAGTAAATCCCGGGATCATGTTAAGGAGGTTCTATACTACAACACAGAGAAGGGCCCACAGGAAGGGCCTTCCCTGTCTAATCTCCATGGCCCATTGTGTAGGTGAGGCCAGCAGTGGCTGAGACAGCAGAGAACCCCTGGAGCGTTAGCGCACACGCTGGAGCTTTGAGCCTGACTAGGAGGAAATTTCCCCAGACAATGAAAAGCAGCTCTACTGTGAGGGAGAGAAAGTGGGGGCTGCTGAGGGGTGGAGGAAGGGAGTGGTTAGTCAATCACATGTTCTGACGATGAGGGCTTTCTTCCTCAGTACCTGGTGTTGGCCGCGATCCAGAGACGAGACAGTAAAACTTGTGACATCCTCTTGCACCTGTGGCCACAGGCCTCTAGAGTGGGCATTTAAGGCAGCACTAGAGCAGCTGACTGTATGGGTGTAGAGCTGAGGAGTAGGGGGAGTAAGAGTCTGCAATCATCCATAAGACAGCCAGACCCTACCTAAGAGAGGCATCCAGATGCTTTGCTAGGCTGCCGGATGGTTCAACAATCTGTTTTAAGCCATTCCTGTTGCTGGACAGCAGGATCATCTGCCTCCCCCTCCCCCCCCCAAACATCTTCTCAGCTGAGGAGTGCAGAGCTTTTCAAGGGCTGGAGGGGAAGGCAATAGGGAGGAAAGGTAAGGCGAAGCACTGAGAAGCCTCCCTGTTAGCATCTGTGGCCAGCTGTGACCTGAGCTAGGCCTGACAGCTGCCTAAGATTCTGTGCTGAACTGACATTCTGTGAAGAATGTGTCACCAGATCCTACTGGCTGTGATGATTTGGGAAGTACTGATGGAGAAGAAAGAGCATTTGCCCTGCAAAGTGATGTGGGATTCCCCTCTGTATGATGTGAATATATTTTATTACCATTGGTTAATAAAGAAGCTGCTTTGGCCTATGGCAGGGCAGAATAGAGCCAGGCAGAAATTCCAAGCAGAGATAGAGGAGGAAAGAAGGCGGAGTCAGGGAGATGCCACATAGCTGCCAAAGGAGGAAGATGTGGAAAGTTACCAGTAGGCCACAGCCTTGTGGTGATTCACAAATCAATAAAAATGGGTTAATTTAAGATGTAAGAGCTAGCTCGGAATATACCTAAGCTATTGGTCAAGCAGTGTTGTAATTAATATAGTTTTGTGTGATTATTCAAGTCTGGGTGGCTGGGAAATGAACAAGAAATCTCCATGTACAACGAAGAGATTTTCTCTTGTTCCCACCCTGTCTGCCTTTCTGAACCATTCACACCCCTTTCTGTTGAGAACCAACCCCTCCCTGCATCCCTCATGTGGATGTCCCAGCTAGGGTTTCAGGGCTCCTGCATCTGATAACAGTATAGTCACAGTTAGGTCCAAGTGAAACACAGAGCTTTTTGTTGTCTTGTTCAAGGCCTGCAGTGACAGCCTTTCCACTCTGAGGAGTCCCAATATTGGTGTGTGTGTGTGTGTGTGTGTGTGTGTGTGTGTGTGTGTGTGCATGCATTGCATGCATATGTGTGTGTGTGTTGACCACATGTTTCATGGTCAGGGGATAACGTGTAGGAGTCATTTCTACCTCCCACCATACAGGTTCTGAAGACTGAACTCAGGGTGTCAAGTTTGGTAGCAAGCACCTGTGCCCACTGAGCCATCTTGCCGGCTCTAACCCTTGGTTGTAAACCACTCTGTAAATTGTGGCCCACATACAAGAAACCACATGCACACAAAGTAATTAGTACAGACTTGTGCACTGGTCGCTGTAATTCATCCCAGGAACCTGACTTCCTGTTATACATGCCTTCTGGCTCATCTTCATCCCCAGCCCGGGGAGCCCACTTTCTACAGACATTAACCCCTCTTAGTAAGCTCAGCATGTGTTACGGTGCTGTGACTAGCAGGCTCCATACCCAGCGGATCTCCACAGTGTACTGAACATGGTTACAGACACTTGTACCACCAACTCTGCTCCCATACCTCTGTCTGCCTCCGCCTTTGGCAGCCGGCCTTCTGCTTCCCGCTTCTCCTTATATGGTATTGCCAGTCCCTGCCATATTGCCCCTTTCACATAGGTATGTCCTCTGGGCTTACCAGCATGATCACGAAGGACAAAATCCTGCTCTTTCAGGTGGCTGAATAATATTCCACTATACAGACACAGGAGATTCTCTTTATTCATTCTCATGTTAATGGACAGAGGGTGCTTCCATGTCTTGGCCACTGAACCCAAGCCTTGGAGGCCATGGAACAGTGCTGAGGTGAGCACGTGCACGCATGCCCACAGCTTTTGGAGGCATTGCTCTCCTTCCCTTAGGGCTGACAGAGCGACATCATCGGAACGATGGTTGTCTGTAAGTCCCAAGGCACTTCAGCGCTTTTCCCATAGTGGCTCCACTGACAGATTCACCTTCCCGCCAATGGCGTACAGAGCCGCCTTACCCCACATCTTTCCAGCAGTTCTCATTTTGGCTTTTGGTCATAGTCACCCTAATAGATACTGCAGCTTAGGAGGGCTTGAATCACAGGGCTGTTGTCTGCTGTCTACTTCTCCGAATCTCCAGCTCCTAAGAGTTCCCTCAGTTCATGTGGCTAACCTTTCCAGATGTGTGCCCTGAAAGTCTTCAAGTAACGTCTGTTAGGAAGGCTAATGTCACGGACAAGTTGACAAGTGCTGGGCAGGATGTGAAGGTAGAAGGTGCCAGATTGTAGATTGTAGATTGGCAAGCCGTTATGGAAAACAGCACGTGGGTTCATAAAAGAGCTAGTAACTACAGCACTACCCAGCAACCCTATCGTGGGTGCACAGCTCAGAAAACCGAAATGACATTAGCCCGCATGGTCACAGCTTTCCTGGCACCGCTGCTCAACACGCACAGGCTTGGCCACACCTCTCCTTACTGCCTGCTTCCTCTGCCTGGAGTTGTCCCTGTCCACCTCTTCCTGTAGCTGACTCCAACCAGCAGCAGGCTAGCTTCTGCCCACACCATTCGGAGGTCTGTCCTCCTCCCTTCTTCCTCCTCCCTCCTCTCCCCCTCCCCCCTCCCCTCTTCCCTCCTCCCTTCGCTTTCTCCCTCCTCCCTGCAGTACTTGCCAGCGTCAGTGTTGTTGATTTATTTCTTTTCCTTCAAGAACGCACACCCTATGAGGGCAGATCGCGTCTTGGCCGCAGCTGGGTCTGGCACAGCCGAAAGCGTTCCGAGGAGCTTGCACAATATTTGCTAAGTGAGTCAGTGCTTTTCAGTGGAGTCAGCGGACGGGGGAACAAATGGCCAGGAGACGCTTTCTATTCCTGGAACTTTGGTTTGTCATCTCACAAAGTTGGGGGATGTGTTAGCTGTGGTCCTTTGCTAGCTTTTTTGGGGTGGGTACTGTGAAAATTAGATGTTATCCAGGTCTGGAAAAGATGGAGTTCTCAGACGCCGTGTTGGTAACAATTTTAACAAGCTGTGCGGCAGGAATGACTCTCCAGGGAGGCGAGGAGGTGCATGTTCTCTGTGGACCTTAACTGCCATGCTTCCCCCTCCCCAGCTTTACAGAGCTGTAAGTGGACTATGAAACTGGTATATTTAAGGTATGCTTCTTCTATACATTGTCAGGGCATTGCCATAACCACAGTATTAGTATACCCATCATCTCATCTCATAATAGTTATCTTTTTATCTTAGTTTTAAAAATTTAAAGACAACTTTGTATTTTAATTGTGTGTGTGTGTGTGTGTGCGCGCGCGCGCGCATGCACGCGTGCCTGCAGAGGCCAGAAGTGTTAGATCCCCTTGAACTAGTGTTACAGTTGTGAGCTACCTGACATGGGTGCTGGGAACTGAACTTGTGTCCTCTGGGAGAGCAGCCAGTACTCTTCACAGCTGAGCCATCTCTTCAGCCCCTCTTATTGCTTTTTCGTGGAAAGGACTTCTAAGTAATGGCTTTTAGTCTTGAAGGCTAACATTATAAATTCTGTAATCATGAAGGTTGGGCAGAGAGTGAGGAAAATCTTTGCCTGTGTTTGGTTGTAAATTGGTAAAGTTATGGAAATAAGTGTAGGGCTCTGTAAGAAGCGGAAGCGAAGACTGTCATAAGATCTAGCAGTCTCGTTGCTGAGCATCCATCCAGAACACTGAGCCAGTGTCAGAGAGATGTCTGCAGCCCAGGTTCCTCTCAGGGCAAAGACACAACAGCCAAGGTCAGTTAGAAAAACAGAGAGGTATGTACGGGTCCCATGTAGAAACATCAGAGAGACTCTCCAGCTGGGAAGACCAGGGCATCGGACTGTGCACAGCTGAGAGCTGAGATGGGGACATGTGTCATGGTACGCAGTGGGCACCCTCAACCAAGCTGAGGGGCAAGGAGACTTTAAAGACGGACTGAGGAAGGTTCCAGCAGATGTTTTGAAATAGCAACCTTGGGCCAGAGTGATTGCTAACAGGAGTGCCCTTAGTCTGGATTTGAACAGTTGCTGGGCAGATGTCTTTGTGTGAGGCCGCTGTGGCCATTGTGCAGGCTTGTGCTCCCAGGTGGCGATGTGTGAGAACCATTCTTTCATAACTTCTTACTGTTGTTTGTTTTATTTCTTGGTTGGGGCTGAGGAAAGAAACCCCATTTAAAAAATTTTGACAATTTTTACATACATTTCTTGCACACACACACACACACAGAGAGAGAGAGAGAGAGAGAGAGAGAGAGAGAGAGAGAGAGAGAGCGAGAGAG
>NW_026067942.1:4668207-4731558 GCF_014885135.2 Alexandromys fortis | reverse complement strand
AGAGAGAGAGAGAGAGAGAGAGAGAGAGAGAGAGAGAGAGAGAGAGAGAGAGAGAAATTGCCCAAATTAATGTCTGGAGGAAGCATGACCCAGACATAAACTGAGGCCCACGTCAATCTCGTCTGCTGATGGAGCAAATCTTGGACAAACCCCATGCAACAACTCAAGCTGGGCACGGGCAGTACATGGGTCATCTTAATTCTACCATCCCTTCCGGAGCTGGAGTCGCTCTGTAAACCTCATGGGCCTGGGACTCTGCGGACAGTAGATCTGGGGGATTTGTGATAAGGAGTGCTCGACTCCTCTTCAGATATCCCCTCTCTCTGTCCTGAGGTGAAGGAGGAACCCTGGATGTCACCTTCAGTTCTTTCTTCTCTGCAGTTTCTGGTATCGTCAGCCACCACGACAGGTCGGCCTAGCTCCCTTGGCTCTTGTCCGCTTCTTCCTCCAGCTCCAGTGTCACTTCCCCAGTCCACAGTGCCAATGCCACCGCCTGGCCTATGTCTGCAGCTTCACACACTTGCGACCCCGTGAGTTAAGTGATATAGATCATTGCAATGGCTGATATTAATGGGATTTATAATCTCTAAAATCATCCTTATGACGGATCTCTGGCCATATATATAAGAGATTTCTTTTCTTTCTTTCATATTAGGGTAACTGAGGTTGGCAGACCTATCTTGTATAAGGATGGCACTATTCCTTGAGCTGGGGTTTCCTGTTCAAATAAAAAAAGGGGAAAATATGGCATGATTTCTAATGGTCTTAATAATAAAAACCCGGAGTCAGATATTAGGGGGTGAAAACTGAAAGATCAGAGAAGCAGAACAGCCAATCTAGTTCTTACCTTTTATGAAATCCTCAGGCTGAACAGGGTATCCTGTCTCTGCAAGTCATTGGATTGAATCCTGAGCTACTGTCTCCTCCCGCCTTATATTCCTCTGTCTGCCCAGTCATATCCTTCCTGTCTCCACCTCTCTAGTGCTGGGATTAAAGGCGTGGGACTCCCAAGTACTGGGATTAAAGATGTGAACCACCACTGCCTGGCTCTGTTCCTCTTTTAGACTGAATCAATCTAGTGTAGCACAGGGTGTCCTTGAACTCACAGAGAGCTGTCTGCCTCTGTCTCGGGAGTGCTGAGATTAAAGGTGTGTGCCACCACTGCTGGCCTGCATGACTAACTACTAGTAGGTAGCTCCACACTCTGCTCATCAGGCAAATTTTATTTGTTATAGCGCAAACAGAATATCACCACAGGAAAAGGAGAAAGCAAGGTGAGAATCAACATCTCTATTTCTTTCCTGACTACAGCTGTGATATGATCGATCTGTGGCAATATACCATAATTTCCTCTCCATGGTGGACTGTCTCCCTTTGAACTGTAAGCCAAAAGAACCCCCATCCTCCCTTCAGTTTCTTCTTGTTAGGTATTTCATCATAGCAATGATAAAAGTCCCCAATATGATCATTTCCCTCCTCTGCCTGCATTCTTAAATAATAGTCCTTGGTGCTCAGATAAAATGTTAACCTGCTTACGAAACGTGAAGGATATTGTCTTTGTCTTACAGTGGGTTTCTCTTGCTTCACTGACTGTCATGCAATATCCCCCAGCCTGTGCCTCTCTCCCACTCCTTGCCCAGTGGCCTCCAAGTCACCCATCAAGTTCATGGAGTTGTTTCCAGGAAGTCGTCTCTGTCCTGCTGGTCTAAGGCCCTAGCCAGTTCTTTCCAGAGCAAACAGGGCTTTTCACAGCTCTCCTCCCCATTGAATGTACGATCCTCAGGTGATACATGCTTTATAGGTGGTTCCCATTCAACATAGAGCCAGGCACACAATAGCTGTCTTTTAGTTGTGTACTGACGAATGACCCTAGGGCCTTGTGTGTGTTACACAAGCACACTACCACCGAGTTTTATTTTCTCCTTATCCTGTAATAGACACACTGACAGATGAATATTCCAGAATATTCCCTCTAGTATTCTCAGGGCTGGCTGTTGAGAGACCCTGACCCTCTCTGCTTAATCTTTGCTCTTTCTCTGTTTGAATATATCCTGCTTATGATTGGCACTTGGATAGCTCCTCCCATGATACATCCAGACTCTCATTTCTCAAGAGCCTGCCCTATAACAATCAGGCTCAGCTGTTGGAAGGATTGTCTTAGTATACTTGTCCCTTATTCCCATCTTATTATCATCTTATAAGAAATGACAACGGGCAGGGGCATCCTTTATATGTGTTGAATCCAACAGAAACGAACCAAGATGGGGGTCATTGTGTCTGAAGGGGCCTTGAGCACTGACTAGCCCGCAGGACTTTTTGGAGTTCATAATTTCCAAATACTATAACACTAAAACAAACGGAAGGGCAGATAACTGAAATATCTGGGAAAATGCGTGATGTTCAGAGTCTTGGCAGATTGCCTGCCTGTCTCGCCCACGCTCGAAAGCTGTGTCTCAAAGGGAGAGGCAATCATGGCGTTCCTCCACCCCCTCCTGCTCAGTTCTCCCAGGGTCTTGATTTTCAGTACAAGATTTGGGAGGTTCTAAAATCCATCTGTCCACTTTGAACTTGCAGGCGGTCCTGTTCTGAGCCCTTCTTCTGGCTCCCTTCTTCTCCACTCTCTTCCACAGCCGGCAGTTCGACACTTACCCACAGACATCAAGAGATGTCATGAAATTGGCTCGCTGCTGCCCAGCCACTGCCCGTAACAAGCTCTGTTGCAGTAACAGCCTTGACCTCCTCTGGCCCATCTTCACCAGTTGCCTTCTTGACATTGCCATAGAAACGCCGATGCTTTCATGCCAGGGCGATTAAATTTTTCCAGGTTTTGACACTAGAAGGAAGAAACAACAAACCCAGATACTAAAATTTCAGCTTCTACACTCCATGAATGACATATATGCACACTGGAGAAGACAGACTCTGCCGTGTTTGTGTTTGTTACCCACTGACAGGGACAATACATCCGTCTAGAATGAGAGGATGCATGCTGGGTACCCAAGCATCCAATTTGCTGGACATTGCTATGGGATGCTGTGTGCCTACTTGACAGATACAATCATCATTGCAGACTGGAGAGGCCCTGTCAGGTAGCAGCTTCCTGAGACGGACCACCGCCCCATCCTACACCATCTATTGGGTTTGACAGTTTGCAAGGAAGTCTAGAAAAAGAATGAAAAAGTGATCTGTGAAAGGGAAGGCTTATTTTAGCCAACCATCTTGGAAATACCCCAGACACGAGAGGATTCCTTTAAAGCTACGCACGGCTTGGCCTCCTCAGCTGCTAATTAAGGGCATTAATTTATCTGCTTCTTTGGTACTGGAAACACGAGGCTTAGTTCAGCAGGAGTTGTAATTTATCATGGCTTTAGTATTTCTTTTTTGAGCAATTCAAAATTATGCTTTGCCATAAATGATTTATGAGGCGTTTATACATATTCTTATTAAGCCAGCATTTTTAGCGTATTATTCTTTGGAATTACGTACCTCTGGAGGCTGTTAAGTTGATCACCCAGTGTTCACTTTAATAAGAACCTTCTGTCATTCCTAAGAGTCTGAGAAAAACTACCCTGAAGTTACTGCCCACTATTGAGTGCGGTTCTGGCTGGAAGAGCCCTATTCATCAAATTCATCAATACCTCTGCGGAGGTTTGAATGAGAAATGACTCCCTTGGTCCCCGGCTGGCAGGGTCGTTTGGGAAGGTTGTACCTGTAGGAGGTGGAGCCCTGCTGAAGGAAGTACATCACTGAGGATGGGCGTTGGGGGTCGATAGCCTTTCCCCATTTCCAGTTTGGTCTTCATGCTTCATGCTCTCCATGGAAGATGTGATCCATCCAATCCCTGCTCTGGCCACCAGCTGCTTTCTCTCCCACACAGTGACGACTCTCCTGCAGTCATTCACCAACACAAACCCTTCCCTTTCTGCAGGCTGCTCTTTGCCATGACATTTTACCACTGCAGCAGAGAGTGACTGCTACCTCCCCACCCATGTCTGCAATGTTGGGATGGAACCCAGAACCTTGTGTGTACCAGGCCAGTGTTCCACCACACAGCCACAATACCGCCTCCATCAACAGTGTTAAGGGGGAAGCCAGCGGATGGTTCACATTTTGGCTTTTTAGGTGAGGGTATAAAACCCGGAGCTTCCTAGAAATTGTTACTTCAGGGCTCACTTTCAAATCACAGCAGCAGTGGGTGGGAGCACATCTGGAGTGGCATAGCTGGCAGCTGCAGAGGAGGCTCACACCAGATGCCACACATGCATGCACCTGTGTTAGCTAGGTTCTGGGGTATGACTACAGGGACAGTGAAGGATATGAAACAGATGGATAGTAAAAGGGTGCTAGATTGTTGGGCCTGCATTATGCTGGGTGCATTTGTGTGTGTGTGTGTGTGCGCGTGTTTGCACATGTGTGCATGCGTGCGTGTGTGTGTTAGCACACATACACACTTGCCCTTGCATGAACATGTAGAGGCCAGAAATTGACATTGCAGGTCTTCCTCGATTGCTCCCCCTCATATTTTGGACAGCTCTCACTGAATCTTGAGCACAGGTTGGCTAGACCGATGCTGACAATGGCTCTCTAGAATCTGCATGTCTCTGTTCTGTTTTCCCCCCACTACACCAGGTTTTCTCCGAGTGCTGGGGATTAGAACTCAGGTCCTTATCCTTGCAAAGTAATTACTTAATCCTCCAAGCATTTCCAAGCCCTAGGATACATTTTTCCTGAAGAGTTGTCTGAGCTTTTGACAGTGTGTTGAACTTGCTTCCTTTCGACACAGACAGATGACAAACAGACCAAGACACACACACACACACACACACACACACACACACACACACACACACACACACCTGCTTCTCACATGTCCCCCCATACCACAAGGAGCCATGGTGTGTAATTTGCAAACAAGGCTCTAGGTGTTTCTTCCCTTCTGTGTGCTGGTACTTTGATATTCTAGCTCAAACATTACACAGTAATCCATCCAAATAGCCTTTATTTCCCTGAACTGGGAGTGGTGTCCATACTTGCTACTGATTATTGACCTATATTGGTTTCTGAAATCACTTAGATGAAATATTTTATTGTGTTTCTTCCTTAATGAATGAGAAGTGGAAGAGCAAAATGTCAATCTTCATCACAGAACTTTTAAAATGAAGTTTGAGTTTCAGAAATGAAAAGTATTTCTTTAATTTTGTGAGATTTTAATATAATCACATAATCCCCCCCCCCGTCAACCCCTCACATAGACCTCTCCCCGCTCTCATGGACACCCATCCCTGATTGTCCTGTCCCACCATAAAGGAAGAGGGACAAAAGAGAAACTGAAATAAACCTCAGAAGACAGTGGAGGCAGAATGAGATGCTGTACTGGGTATGTAGGCTTTCCAGAAAAAAAGTCTACTTACTAAACAACTGCCCAGCCTCTTTTGTTGAATTCAACATCTTGTTAGGGATTTGTATGAAAATCAGAGATTGTTTCTTTACCACCTTCCATTTTTTTTTTTGACAAATGGGTTCTGTTAGTTCTAGACCATCTTTGTTCCCTAACATATTCACAGAACAGTTTATTATTATATAAGTTCATTCCCTATGCCAACCTTCTTATTTTTATAAAAATAATCTCTCACGTTTAAGACTCAGTTTACCGCATGGCCTGGGGATGTAGCTGATTGGGTAGATTGCCTGCCTAGCATTCACACTGCCCCGGGTTTGATCCCCAGCGCTCCATAGTCAAGCGTGCTGGCATGAGACTGTAACCCCAGTACTTGGAAGTGGAAGCCGAGGGATCAGAAGTCTGAGGTCAGCCTGGACTACATGATACCCTGCCTGGATAAATAAGTAAGAAAGAAAAGAAAAACAAAAACCAACAGACTGAGTTTACCACAAATATTAGTTTTAAAGTTTTTTTATTTCGCATCTTTGAGTCGCTAGGAGAAATGTTCCTGGGGAGAAAAGTTACAGTTTAATTATCTAATATGACTATAGGCTACCCTGGAGCTTTAAGAGGAAAAGAAAATGAGACAATAAGCCTGGTCATTATTGCCAGAAATATTTAAAATATGTTCACTATAAGCTTTGATCACCCAAAGGTGCAGGCAGGGAGCAGAAGTAGGGTGCTAGTGACTGACTCATTCTTGGATGTGTCCTGAATGAAGTTGCATGCCTAGCTTCCCCTAGGAAGTGCAAAGGCACACATCCTTAGAGTTTAGAGGGTAGGACCCATCATGGTTTGCCTCTGACAGGTCTCTGCATGAAGGAACGCTCACACGAGGCATCTGATGCTGTGCCTAGGGTTCCCATGTTCTTCTCCAGGTAAAGCTATGCATGGTGGTCATAGGGAGGGATGCAGTCACTCCAATTGAGGCTGGTCCTGTACGACGACACTGTGCATCTTCTCATCTGTAAATGCCATCCTCAAAACGCTGGCGTCAGGGTTTTACTCAGTACACATATTTGTCTCTAACTGGTTGCTGCTATCCTAATCGCTTGGTGGGCATGGGCTGCTGAATCCTGACTGGGTAACAGCTCCCAGAGATATCCACATTCTAACCATAGGCTCCTGTATTACATATGCAGGAGAGAGAGAGTTTGCAGGTGTCATTAAAACTTTTAAGATTGTGGGTTGTATGAGCAGACCCAATGCAAGCACAGAAGTCTGTAAGAGGGATCCAGGAAGGATAGATTCAGCAAAGACATGTCCCTGAGGGCGAAGGGAAGCCGTGTGCTCCACAGTTCCCATCACTGGAATGATCCTAAGACAGTCAACCTAGAAGGAAACGAGTTTTGCTTTGGCTCAGGGCTTCAGAGCTTTCCTTCCATGGAGGAAAGGACCCCTGCACTGCTGCCACAGGGCTGTGACAGTGAGGAGCAAGTGGCAGGACAAACTGCCTGACTGACTCATGACCAGGGAGCAAACAAAAGAGGAAGGGTCTGGGGTCTCAATCACCCATTCGAGGGCACCCCATGACCTAAAGACCTTTTATTAGGTCTTGGGGACACTCAGATTCCAACCATAGGAAGGTCAGCTTCATAATCAAATTCCATTTAGTGCAAAAGGAAACACACATAGTCTTCAATTTGACCATTTTATGCTTTTAGAACAGCCCTTTAAACAGTCCCTAGTCGCATGTCTCTTGGGTCCTTGATGCCTGGCTCTTCATTAAATTGTTCTGTAAGCACAAAGCACATATCAGGAGTCAAAAATTTAGTCTGTTAGAGTAACCCGTGTGTTGTTACTGTTATGTGTGTGTGCATGAATGTGTATGGCTGAATGTGCAAGTGTGTGTTCACATGCATGCACGTAATAGATATGCGTGTGTGTGTTCGTGTCTATGCAGGTGTATGTGAGTGTGTGCATGAATGTGTGTGATTGCATATGCAAGTGTGTACATGTGTACAAGACAGAGGACAATCTCAGGTGTTAGTTCAGGAGCTTTCCACCTCATTCTTTGAGATGGGGTTCTCACTAGGACCTGGGGCTCACTTATGATAGGTTGACTGACTGATGAGCCTCAGGATCAAACCACTTCTACCTCCCCAATACTGGGATCACAAATGTGCACCACTGTACCTGGTGGCGTTGAACGTGGGCCTCAAGGGTGTGTAGCAAGCCCTTAGCAGACAGAGCTGTCTCCTCCCCAGCCTGTGCTCACCAGAGATACCAGAGCTCTGCTTTACTCTCTCTAAGTTAATTCTATTCAATCACACTTAATTTCTCATTCAATAATTCATTTGTAGTGATGGTTGCTGTGGTGGTTTGAGTCAAAATGGCCTTCAGATACTCATATATTTGAAAGCTTAGTCACCAGGAAGTGGAACTCTTTGATAGGATTAGAAAGATTAGGAGGTGTGACCTAGGAAATGTGTCACTAGGAGTGGCTTTGACATTTCAGAAAGTCCAGGCCACGCCCAGTATCTCTCTCCTCTCTCTGCCACCATGATAATGGACTGAACCTCTGAAGCTGTGAGAGAGCCACCAATTACATGTTTTCTTTCGTAAGAGTCATGGCGTCTCTTCACAGCAATAGAACAGACACTAAGGCAATTAACTTTAGCTGTCAGTTTGACTCAGCCTAGAATCACATGAGAAGAATATCTCAATGAGGGAATGTCTATTCTAGGTATGTGTCGAGGACCGGCCTCTACAAAAATACTTCTTACCAGGGTAGGGGCATGGGAATTGAAGAAATAAGAGTATGAATATGAAGACACTAAAAAAATAATAAGACAGAAAGCATAGAAAGTATTGGGGGGGTATTCCAGTTGCTGAAATCCTGAAATTCGCCTGTGTTTATTTTTCTACAGCTTTTATACCTAATAGAAACTGGGGGAGAAGGTAACAGAAGACTTTATTAACATGATACAAAGGAATCACACAGTCAATGGCGTTATCACTCTGAGACATCAAATCATTAGCATCCTGTTGTCTGTTGTCTAGGTAGCACTAGGTCACGTATTCTGGTATTCTGAAGATGGCCCTTCCCCAGGTGACCTCATAGTTACTAAAGACGGAGCAGAAGTACATTTACATATCTTGACCACCTGTTAGGATGGCAAGGACTAGAATGAGCTATCTAAATTTCAAAAGAACCAAGCAATCACCTCCTGAGTTAGGATGTGCAACTATACTTGTCAGTCTCCAAACTCTCTGACCGGCAGACAAGGTGGGAATGGGCCTGCATTTTTCAGCCTCCACAGGTATGTCTGTGGGGAATTATTTTACTTAAATGAGTGGGTTGATGTGGGAATGCTCAGCCCTCTATGGGTGGCACCAGGGAAGTCCTTCTCTATATGTGTTGCTTTTATTGTTTAATGAATAAAGAATCTGCTTTTGGCCAATGGCTTAACAGAATATAGCCAGGCTGGAGAAGATGTTTATAGAGAGTAGGCAGAAGCCATGTAGCCACCAGAGGAGAAAGACATGAGCTGCCAGTATGCCATGACTTGTGGTGATGCACAGATTAATGGAGATGGGCTAGTTTAGGATGTAAGAGCTAGCCAATAAGAAACTAGAGCTAATAGGCCAAGCAGTGGTTTAATTAAAACAGATTCCCATGTGATTATTTCAGGAGTCGGGACAGCTGGGAACTAACGAACAGCCTCTCCCAGTAATTCCCTAGGCAGGGGCTCTGCCCACTGTGGGTGGCACCATTCCCTAGGCAGGGGCTCCTGAATGGTTAGGTCTAACCATGGAGAAGTCAAGCTGAACACATGTAAGGGTGCATGCATTTCATTGTGCTTTTGCTGTGAAGGTGATGTGACCAGCTGTTTGAAGTTCCTGCCTTGACTTCCTTACAATGATGGACTGTAATCCAAAATTGCAAGATGAAGCAAAAGCCCTATCTTCCGAAGCTGCTTTTGCTAGGGTGTCTCATCATAGCCCCAGAAATGGAACTAGAACACTCATTTAACCGTTACTTTTTGATGAAACCCGAAGATGACATCTACTTTAAATGTAGCATGAAATATTTAACTTTTATCTATATCAAACTTAAGTCTGACTTTCCAAAAGTGACAAAATCTCTTCCGTGATTAGTGTGTGGTTGAGGTGTGGAAGACAAGGGGGTTGGCAGAATCTCACAGACTGACTCATCTTTTCTCACCTCCAGAGAACTAGACACTTTAGGGTGCCCTAGGAAAAGCTGTCCGTGTACAATCCCCAGTGAACTGGAGCGACAGCGCATGTCTCTGTCAGCCTGGCTTTCCCGAGTCTTTGCTGCTTGTGGGGCAAATGGCTCTTCTCTTGCACTGAATAAACAGTTCAGTCCAGAGACCTGAGTCCACCCATTGATTCTAAACCATTTCATGTCTTTATCATGATCTGTTGCTATGTCGGCATCCAGCACCATTCTTTAAAGGTTTCTCAGTAGCCTGCCCCGGGCCACGCACTGTGAAGAGGGAGTAGATATCCAGACTGATGTGGGATTCCCCTCTGTATGCTGAGAATGTTTTATTACCACTGGTTAATAAAGAAGCTTCTTTGGTTCATGGAAGGGTTTAATAAAGCCAAACAGGAAATTTGATCAGAGATATATAGAAAGAATAGGTGGAGTCAGGGAGACACCATGTAGCTGCTGAAGGAGAAAGATGCTGGAACCTTATCAGTAGGCCACAGCCTCATGATGATACACAGATCAATAGAAAGGGGTTAATTTGAGATGTAAGACTAGCTAGGAATAAGCCTGAGCTATCGGCTAAACAGTGTTGTAGTTAATATAGTTTCTGTGTGATTTTTCGGGTCGGGGTGTGTGGGAAAGGAACGAGCAACCTACATTTACATGTCTAAGACTGCATAAAGCCGCCTTACTCTTTCAGGTCTGCCTGCGACTGGTTTGAGAGATCTCTGAAGCAGGTAAAAACCACAGAGTCTGAGTGGAAAGAACCAGAAAGAACTGTCAGACTTACTTTGTGTGGACGACCCCATAGTGTTGCTCTCACGTGCTGGAGATGGGGTCTGCCAAGTCCCCGCTGACCAGCATAACTGACAATGCCCATGTAAATGGGGCTTAGAGTTGCTTCAGTATTTCTTCTCTTGAGTTACTTCAGAACATTCTTGCTGATAAATGGTAATATATGTTAATTCATTAGCAAATCTGTTCCGTCTTGATTTAACTGTTTCTAGACCATTGGCCAAATACTGGTTGTCCTGATGGGGATAGCGTGGTCCTGGCTCAGGAAAGCGCAGGACTCCTGGGGGATTCTGCTTCACTGGGGGGAAGACTAAGAAGAGATGTCAGGTCTGATGAACTAATGTTTAGTAATTGCTCCCCATTAGCACCCTTGGCTCTTTGATTTATTTTTCTGGGCATGAATTTTGTCAGATCCGATAGTTTATGGAGAGCTTTGATATCTCTGATAAATCACACTTATTAAACAGTAATGAAAACAGTTTTATTTGCTTTCTTTCTGAATCTCACTTCCTCTTCCGCTCCCTCCCCCAGCTACTCTCTTTTAGAGAAAGGTTGAATTACTTCCTTCTGCTTTGTGTATTTTTTCTCAATCTGTTTTAATGTATTTTTTTTAAAACTATGGCACCAGCAGTCTTTTTTTTTACACAAACAGTATAATTTTCCATCATCATTTCTAATGCCCAAATTACCTTGTATTTGGGAAGAGAATTAAAAAAAAAAACAGTTGAATTGGGTGCTTGAAAAATGTTTGTCGTATAAATATTTGGACAATTTTAGCAATAAGATACATTCAAAGTTTCCCACCGGGGACTGCTCAGAGAAGTGAAGCAGAGAAGGTATAATTTTAGGACTTTATGTAATTTAAGCAGTTCCTCTAAGGATAACCGTGGCAGCAAAACATTAGAGAGAGATAGCAAGTGCTTATCCTGTTTGGCTGCTTTCCACTGGCTTGTAACACCAGAGACGATGCCGATCATCCAGGAATCTTTGAGGTGATTAAAACATGCAATTTAGCTTTTGCTCTCTCAAGATATCCCCTTGGCTTCTGTTAACTGACCCCTGAGAGCAGGAGAGCGCTGCTGCTGTCCAGGTCTGGCGGGCAGCCCTTCCTAATGGAGCCACCGTGCTCAGCAAAGGTGGGGCTCACCTTTGCTCAAGAGTCTCAAGCTGCCAAGGACACCATTGCAATTACTGCCCAAGCCAAGTGGAGTCCCAGGCTGCTCAGCTATTCCCTATGCTTGCCTGCCTCATTATAATGGGGCCAGGGTGCTCTCACCTTTCACTAGAGGCTAAACAGAGAGGGCTGCCTGAGATTTCACTATGAAAGTGTGAGTTATGTGATCATCTTTCTTTGACATGTGGTACCCAGCCTCAAGCAGACCCCTGAGGAAGGGAAGCAGAGCGGGCCTTACATAGGTGGAAGCAGAATCTTCAAGTTCCTCCAACAGTAGCTACCTTTAAAAATAAAGTGTTTAACATGGTCAGGTCTGTGGACATCAGAATGCTTTCCTAGGGGTGGTGGTGAGTGTATTTATCACAGTCTTTATCTTAACCACCCGTAAAGAATAAACGGAGCCACAGGAAGCACATCTCAAACCCTCACTTCAGGAGCTTTTCTGAGCCAGGCGTTCTCTTTGGTAGCTGGTGGATGCTACTCCCCGTCCCCTGAGTGCTGGCTTTGAGCCACTATGTCTGGTTCACCCTGCATTGTTGCTTGAGACGGAGCTAACAGTAGGGAGATTACTGGCAAAGGTTCCTAAGAACATCTCTCCTTCTTGACTCAGTTACTTAGAAAACGAGAAAGAATGTATTTATAGAGTTATGATCAGGATTAAAAATAATGCTGTGTGAATCTAGCTACGATTATGAAGTGCCACACAGGGACTGGCAGCTACCATTGCTTCTGGCAGCGGTGGGCAGGTGGGGGGTATTTCCGACAGGCGGCAGTTGCTCAGGGCAGGGCAATAGAGGACTGGCCAAATGCCTGAAGGCAATGACTGTGGACAGGAAAGAGAAAAACCAAACAAAACAGGAAGAGGGTGTAGGGGGCAGAAAATAGCTCGTCTGAGGGAGAGGGAGAGGGGCATAGGAAGGAATCATCCTAATTTAACCAGCGGCAAAGAGCCCGGCCATCAGGAAAGTCTTCTGTGCGAGAGGTGTTTACCTAGCTCACCGTCTCACAGGAGTCGCACAAAGCACGTCTTGTTGGATCCATTTTATAGATGAGGACAGAGGTGGCCAAGAGTTGGTGCAGCATTAAAGATCAACACCCAGCAAGCAACTGTTAGGAGCAAGATCAAAAACAGGAAGCAGAAATTCCGTGGGAGAGAAGCTGAAGCAGAGGGAGCTGGATAGAGAAAAGCATGTGTGGTCTGGAAGAATTCTCCTTCTCCTCTTCTGAAGCCTGCACCGGTCCAGCAGGGATGTGGTTCTTGGTTTGATTGACATGGAGTGAAGCACAGGTTCAGGTTTGGTACAGGAGACCCTGTCTCTGTCTTAGACTCTGCATTACAGACTGACTTAAGAATATAAACACGATGAATGTGTTAAAATGCTGACTCGATTGTCTAACGCAGAACAGATACACATGGTGTGTCCAGAAGAGGCGCAACACAGAAACAGCAAGCACATCAAACTGCATTCTCTTGGTGCTGCAGGGTTCCTGGGCATTGAAGTAAGGGATCTAGTGCATGATTTCTTCCACTCACTCCAACCATTGGGGGTGGGGTGCTGCTCTTGCTGGTCTGACCTTATAGAGGAGGAAACGGAGGCACATGGGGTTAGGGAGCCTGTGTGAGAACACACACCAGTAAATACAGGAGCTGGGAGGAGTAGAGCCCAGACTCCCCCCTCCACTGACCACTCATAGAGCCCAGAAGTAGACTACATGGGTCCATCCCATGAGGAATACATCATCTCATTTAATATGTTCAAATAGAATCAATTGTCTCCATTCAAAACAATAAGTAATTTTGAGCTTGTCAGTTGTATGAAAAAGCTAGGAAGATTACAGATGTTTTCATTCTGTTTTTAGTTTTATTCTGTGTGCATGAGTGCTTTTGCTTGCATGTATGTCTGCATCATGTGACTGCTGTGCTCAGGGAAAAGGGCTTTGGATCCCCTGGGGCCAGAGTTGGAGATGGTTGTGAACTGCCATGTGGTGCTGGAAATCAAACCCAAGTCTTCTGGAAGAGCAGCTAGAGCTCTTAGCCTCTGAGCCATCTCTCTGGCACCTCTATAGATATTTTTGAGATATTGGGCAATATTAGAACATGGTTGGTACTAGACAAAAACAGAGTTAAATAATTTTCATAATCTTAGTGATATTATTAAACAATTTTTTTTGAGACGGGATGGTGAATTCTTAACCCTTCTTCACTCCGCCACTTCCTGAGTTTCCAAGATTGCAAGCACACACCACAGTGCTCATCTGACTTAAAGGAAATCCACTCTGTAGCATTTTGTGATGAAATATATGATATTCTGAATTAGCTTTAAAATGTTACAAGAAGGAGCTAGAGAGATGGCTCAGCGGTTAGGAATGTTTCAGGCTGTTGCAGAGGACACGGGTTTGGCTCTCAACACCAAATGTGGGGGCAGCTCACATCTGTCCGTCACTCCAGCACCAGGGGCCAGGTACCCTTTTTTGGCCTATGTGTGCACTTGCACACATGTGCACACATACACATAAATATAAAAGTCAAAAGGAAATCTCCCAACAATGTCATGAGAACAAAAAGCAAGGAATGGTGAGAATAGGGGAGATGCAGGGAAGGGGGGTGGAGAGGACAGATAAAGAAGTGGGGCAAAACGTCGCTTGTCAGTCACCTGATCTAGCCCGCTACTTTTCCTGTTTGTGGATTTAACATTGTCACCGTGGAACATTTGAAAAAAAGCAGCAGTTTACTTAAGTTCACTTGTCACACCAACAATGCTGTGTGACAAATTCAGGTAGCGAATGTAGAAGGACCCTGAGCTCAGGGTCACTGAGAGCCTTATCCGGGAGCATCCTCAACACCATGGCCCTGGACCAGGTCAGGGTCACTGAGAGCCTTACCTGGGAGCATCCTCAATGCCACGGCACTGGACCCGGTCGGGTCACCAAGAGCCTTACATGGGAGCATCCTCAATGCCACGGCACTGATCAGGCCCCTTGCCACATTAGTGCTCTTTTTGTTAAAGCAAACAAACAAAGTTTAAAGGCAATACCATCTAATCCTTTTGTTTACTAGAACACTGCTGTGTAATTGTTTTAGCGTGTTGTGGTTCAGCATTTATTTTTAGCGTTCTCTGTTTTATTAGTTGATTCAAAACATAAACACTTCCTGACTTGAGTGAACCTGGCATGTCGCTTCCACCCCAGAAGAAGCCATAATCACTTGATCTTGGTGGAAAGACAGATTCTCACTTCCCCACAGTTCATAAGCACAAAGGTTTTTTACAAAGATTCTGCCACCGAACTACAGTCCAGCTAACGCTGTCTTACGCATTCACCGATGGAGTGTGTGAGGAGGAGGCAGATGAAAAGCGAGTGTCCCAGAAAGGAGCTGTCTGGGAAGAACCTTCCTCACCGATGTCCCTAGAGTCCCTGGTCAGCCCTCCCTGCTTTCCTGGCCATGCACATCCACCTGGCAAGACTGGATGGCGTTCTGAAGTGTTTTTAAAAGATTAAAACACACACAAATGCAGGACTGCACACTCGCCTCTGGGCACTCTGGCTATCTCAGATGTTAGGAAAGTTGTTTTTCATATTCAGTACCGTCTGATGCGTGCAGCAGCAAAAGCACACCAGTGTAAAGCTCATGAATTCAAATTCCTTTACATTTTAAAATTATTATTTTATTTATTTATTACATTTTTGGTTTGTATGCATGTGTGTACACATGTGTATTGTTCCACATGTATGGAGGTCAGCAGGCAACTTGCAAGAGTCAGTTTTTTCCCTTTACCACAGAGGTGTTGGGGATTGAACTCAAGTCTTTAGGTTTGACTACAGACACCTTTACCCACTGAGCCACCTTGTTGGGTCTTGTGAAATTATTATTTTATTTTATGA
Source organism: Alexandromys fortis (assembly GCF_014885135.2). Taxonomy (NCBI): domain Eukaryota; kingdom Metazoa; phylum Chordata; class Mammalia; order Rodentia; family Cricetidae; genus Alexandromys; species Alexandromys fortis. Next base: position 4,716,087 of record NW_026067942.1, on the reverse strand, counting down.
TTTAATCTTTGTGTGTGTGTGTGTATGTGTGTGTGTGTGTGTGTGTGTGGGTGGGTGGGTGGGTGCACCAAGAGCCTCAAGGTCACCTTGGATGTGGTTCCTCAAGAGCTGCCTGGGATGTGTGCAGCTGGCTTCCCCGGGAGACTCAACATGAGAACTGACACAGGAGGATGCATGCTCCCAGGAAACACCAGCGAGGGGAAGTGGAGGGAAGCAGGCAAAGAGACGACACTGACTTTGAACTCAGTGAGCAGTTACCGCTAGGGACAGCCGACACCTGATTCTTTATGTGATGTGTGAGATGTCGTGTGTATGCAGAATTCTCCAGAATTCTTTCACTTTGGAAGCACGGGGGCTCTGTTACTATTAACTAGCTTTCCCAACCACTGTGAAGAAATGCCAGAGACTAGACAATTTACGAGAGGAAGGCTTCCTTTGACTTTGGTCAGTTGACCGCTGTTTTGGGTCTTGAGGTGGAGGACACAGCACGGTGGAGGATGCAGGGTAGAGTAGTTCAGGACATGGGGGAGGGAGACAGAAGCGGGGAAAGACTGTGTAAGTGTCCTTTCACGGGCAGCACCCCAATGACCCAGCTTCCTTCAAGAGGTTCCACCCTCTAAAACCTCTGCTGTATTTCAGTGATGCTATAGGCTGGCAGCTGAGCTTATCACTGTTTATGGGGATAGTTTATCATCCAAACCACTAACAGGTACTACCCTGAAACTTTGACTTTCACTGACTGATGGCCACCTCTCAGACTGTTAATTCCCTATGGCTCCGGGCCACCCCAGCTCATGGGAGGATACTCCCAGATGAGCAATCATAGACACTTACAGCTCCGTGCTGGGCAGAGGGGAAAGAACGCCTGCAAGAGCGGTGGATGTGGAGTGGTTCTTAGTGCGTCCCAGCTGGACAGATGACTGGGTTTGCATCATCTGGTCCTTGGCTCTTAGGTTCACAGAGTTACTGATTGTTGTTCTCACACCAGTGCAGACGTACACAGAGAACCAACACTTGACACTGAACCCAGTCTGCAGTGATTTGGAGCTAACAACCCCTGGTGTGGGAGAATGGTCTGTATTCTGTCAATTATATTTTAAATAAGTGCTGATTGGCCAGTAGCCAGGCAGGAAGTATAGGTGGGACAAGCAGACAGGAAGTAGAGGCGGGTCAATGAGAACAGGAGAATTCTGAGTAAGAGGAAGCCCATTCCTTTGCAATCCTAGCTCAGCCACAGAAGCAAGATGTGACTGCCTCGCTGAAAAAGGTGCTGAGCCATGTGGTTAACACAGATAAGAATAATAGGCTAATGTATGTTGTAAGAGGTAATAAGAAGCCTGAGGTACTAGGCCAATCAGTTTATAGTTAATGTAGACCTCTGTGTGATTTCTTTGGGACTTAATGACTGCAGGAATCGGGCAGGACAGAAATATCAGACAACACCCCAAAGGCTGTATGCTCAGAGCTTGGTGCACAGTGGAGGGCCCTCCTGGGAGCTGCTGGAAATGTTGACTTTAGAAAGATGGACTGTATTTGAAATAGATCACCATGAGCAAGGCTTTGGAGAACAGATTTTGTACCTGGTCCTTAGCTGTCATTCTTTCTTGCACTTGCCTTGGGATGAGGTTTCCCCAAGAGGAGCAGACCTCTCTTGCCATAGAATCATGTCCTCACCACCTGGGTCCAAAAGCAAAGGAGACCTACTTTCCTTCCAGTTGGTCCCACCCTCCAAAAGTGGGCTGAAACCCGTGGAGACCTGAGCCAGAAGGCTCAAGTGTTTTGTCACAGCCATGAAAGCGGATGAATACAGGTCTTTTCTTCCCTCTCTACAAGCAGCAAGAGCATAAGGAAATGGTCTCTTTTGTTCACCGTGGCATCTAAGTAGAATCCCCAATTATCTTGCAGGAGACCCAATTAATATTTAATTGATCGAATTATCATGTCTGCTTTCTAACATTATTAAAATGGAAGTATTCTCTTTCTGTTTTAATTTTTTTAAGCTTTGGCTCAGAGATCTTTGCAAGATATTTCATCAGTTAACTTCGAGCCTAGTTAAAACAGTTCCCTTAGTAAACGTTAGGGAAATGAATACATGTGCCAGATACAGCCATTATTAGACAATGTTACATCTTAAGCTATGCTAGACTCATTTGAATTAGTTCTGTTATTATAACCCTTCACATACTATGCTCTAATAGGAACCAGTTCTTGGTGCACAGGCAATTGGTAGAAGATAGAATTCCATTAGCAGCGATACAGGAGTCTGCTTAACCTGCACATAGACTTTCTGTTAGCTTTATCTGATGGAGAACTTCAGGTTAACCAGTTTGTATCTACATTAAAGAATATCTTGACTTTTGAAATACAAACATAAGCTATCCATTATCTGTAAAGAAAGATGTTGAACAATGGCAATGGGTTTTTGATCCTACTGCACGTACTGGCTTTGTGGGAGTCTAGGCAGTTTGGATGCTCATCTTACTAGACCTGGATGGAGGTGGGTGGTCCTTGGACTTCCCACAGGGCAGGGAACCCTGATTGCTCTTTGGGCTGACGAGGGAGGGGGACTTGGTTGGGGGAGGGGGAGGGAAATGTGAGGCGGTGGTGGGGAAGAGACAGAAATCTTTAATAAATTAAAAAAAAGATGTTGAGTTCAGAATAATTTACCTTGTACTGTATTTAGTGTCAAAGTAGTTGGCACTATGCATTTATTGATATGAAATAATTCATTCTGCAAAACTGTTTTAAGAATTCCCCACCCCCTTAGGATGTTAAAATTGATTTACACGCTCCAGATATCTATCATTTGAAGATGGAAGGGTCAGACTCAGAAATTTCTATTTGTTTATTTATCTATCCTTACTTTAAGAATAGTAATGTGGTGTTTGCTAGTATGAGTGTATGTGTACCATGTATACCGCGTGCTCTTGGAGGTCAGCAGAGGTGCTGGCTCTCCTGCAACTAGAATGGGGTCCTCTGCAGGAACAGCGGCTGTGGCTCTGTCTCTCCAGGCACCCTCACAGAGGCTTTGATTAGAACGATGAGACTCAGCTGAAGTTCAGGTGGACTGGACATAATCCACACAAGGGGTTTATTTGTCTCTGTATTTTCTTTGTTCTTTTCTTTTTTCCTCCTCAGCTGTGGCCAGGACTGTGTGTATGCGGCTTTTTAAACCTGTGATCTGAAAACCATGGTGCAATGTTTTCCCACTTGCATCATGGAGAGGTAATCTAAAATAAAAATTTGATGTTTTTGTCTCAAGATTGTTTGTGCCTGCATATGCTTGTATATACACACACACACACATGCACACACATATATATACTCGAATTTCTTGTAAAAGATGAACATATGCTAATTTAAAATATCTATTTTATATTATAGATATTTACCCTAAATAATAAGTAAAAAGCAATATTTTTGTTGTGTTAGCTATAGAACATCATACTGGCAGGAAAATCATTCTGTGGCTATTTGAACTTTTCCATTTTATTTTCTAGTCAGTGTTATTGGATAATCATGTAAATGAGTTTTGATGTTCTGTCAATGCTCTACCCAGAAACATGGCACAAATATTAGGGACCCTCTTGCTTTGACAGTGCCTAATGCCTCTGGTTTTTGCCAGTATTTTACTTTATGAAAACCTCCCACTTATTCAGTGAAAAGCATGTCTACACTTCTTCTGTACTTGTAATTTAGTCACCGTGGGTTAATTTTTATTCCTTTGCCATGCCATAGTCTCTGTTCACATTTCTACTGCTGCGCTTTGAGCCCCTTTGTGTCATGTATGCCTTACACAGTGAAGGTATCAGTCTTTGATAGCCACGAGTTATAGCCAACCCCTTAGCTTGTAGTTTTGCCTCCTATTTCTGCTAGAAATAAGAAAACAAATTCAAGAGATGAGCGAAAACGAAGCGGTTTTTAATATACCATTCTGTAGAAATGGATGCCAGCGTAGAGAAAGAGCAAAAATGCCCGAGCTGATTTGGTGGAAGGCAGTGGTTTTTAAAGTCCCCTGGCTTCTTCTCTCACAGGCCAGGGCTTCACCCTTCCCCAAATACCTATCTAACAACCTGTGGCTTGAAACGGGAACATTGCCTCCATTTCCTATGGTGGCCTCAGTGGTGTAGCTGACCGCCTGTATCTCAGAACTCTGCCACAAGCAGGTGGTAGCCGCCAGCTAGGACCGAGGGGGCCTGGGACCTTCTGCTCATCTGTGCTCTGAGAAGTTCTAAGCACACGTCGTCCTGGGAATGAACCATCACAATGCATGTCTTACATCTCACACGCTGCTTTTTGTGGCACTAAAATTTTAAAATTTGGGGTACTCACTTGCTCTTCTGAGGTACGATCTGATGCCATGCGAGTTTTGTCTTCCCCATGACGTTTAATGATTTAACTTATTATTTCAGCAGTGTGTAACACCGTGTGATAGTGTATATATTTTACATTATTTTCTCTCAAATTTTATTTATTTATTATTTTGCTTTATGCATATGGGTGTTTTGCCCCCCCCCCCCCCCCCCCCGTATATGTCTGTGCACTAATATCTGTGCCTAATACCTATGGAGGCCAGAAGAGGGCATCGCATCTTCTGGAACTGGAATTACAGATGATTGTGAATTGCCGGTGGGTGCTGGGAATTGAACTTTGGTCCTCTACAAGAGCCATGAGTGCGTTCAGTCACTGAGCCATCTCTCCAGCCCCTTAAGGTACTTTTTTTTTCCACACTGTACCTTGCTTTATCCTTATAATCCCGAGAAACAGAATAATTGAAGAACGCATTACTAGTGAACACTCTGACTAGGTAAAGAAGGTCAATCTCAACTCTGGAGCTCTCTCCTCTGAAATTAAAATTCGATTAGTTATACATGCAGGACTTTGAGGCAACATCCACCTCTGTTGGCTCTGTTTTCTTCTTTTAGCCCTAGCGGTAGCTGGAGGCAGGTGGGCACTCGGAGGGAACACGCTGTGACCAGCCCAATGCACAGGGAGGCTGCAGAGAGGACCGTGAACTGATCTCTAGGCCACACCCGAGCTCAGCCTGAAAGACTGGGCCAGCTGATTGATCCCTGGCATCTGTGGTTCAGCAGGAGAAGGCCATGTACTCATGTGAAGGAGAATAATCACGTGCTCAACTTACTGGGTTTCTTACCTAGCTTTTAAAGGAATCCTTCCCAGCGCATTTAAATCTATGGCATACATTTATTCAAGTCTAAAAATTCCTTCTTGTTTCTAAATTATAATTTTATGATATATATATATCATATATGTGCATATATATTATACACATTATAAAATGCATTTCTTGAAAGTTCTTGGCTGGTTTTCTCACTGTGCAGCTCCAGGGCCTGCATCTATTATGTGTCTTTTCAGTATTTACCGAATGTGTGGATTAAAGTCTAAATGACTTGTCATTTCTTTGAAGTCATAATGACTGTTTTACTTCTCATTGATCAGAAATCTACTCTTCTCTTTCCTGGGGATGAGATGGACCTTGGAAATATTAGAACCAAATAAGTCAAGACATTTACAATCAACCTATCTCCAGTATTGCGTAGACTCGGGATTGCACGGACCCTAAGTGGAAAGCTGTTTCTGTAGCCAGTGATTAGGTTTGGGTGGAGTCACCAGGACCCTGGAGTCCAGAGCCTGGGATGTGACTCATTCTCCACTTTCTGCTTCAGTGGGAAGAAGGCAAAGCTGGTCTGTGTGTCTCAACACCAAGGCAGTGTTTGGCCCCCGATGGAGAGGTCTAGCTTCACCTTACCTAAGAGATGCAGGAAAAAGTGGAAATCATATAATTTTACCACATGTTTGCATAAGACACAGCACCCATTGATTAGCTCTGCTGTTCGAGTCTGTCTCTCTATTGCTTGTCTAGAGAGGTCAGGCTCTGAATAAAAACTCTCCATTCCTCCCCTTCTAATCATCCTCGCTACATAGCTGATTGGATTCAAAGCTCCTATTATGCCTTGACCACCTCTCTCAAGGAAGATAAGTACTCAGCTACAAATGTAGATTCTAAACAGACTGGAAACAGGAAAGAAAATACCCTACTTTGGGCTAAGACTGAGAACCAATTGATTTTGACTAAAGGCATTGGGTTAGCAGTAACTGATGCTTCGGCTAGTCCCTGGGCATACGGCTTTGGTCTAAACATCTCTCACAAGTGAGTAGCTAGGGATTATGAGGTTATCCCAGGGTCACTGGTTTTGCTTCCTTTACACAGCAGTAAATCCAGGCTCCTCCTGGTCCTTCCTCATTGTCTTCCCCATGTCCATGTTGAATTAGTCTGTAGCTCATGTCCAACTCACAGTCTCGTGCCCTCCCCCAGAGCACTTCTCCTAATCATTAGGTCTCCTCCTGAAGAATAAAATGTCAAGTATCTGAATAAGACAGAAATTTTAAACTGGATAATTTAAGTTCTGTGCTATATTTATTTCAGGGGAAAATTGGATCATTGTAGACACAGATGGAGTTTGCACCTATTTTTTTTATAGCCACAGCAGGAGCTTTTAGAAGAGTCTAATGCTAAAATTACATAAGAATAAAAACTAAGACAGGCAAGATGGAACCTCGGAGGTTATTTTTATGCATTTTAGCTCTCTTACGAGTTCTGTATAATAACGTGTCAATCATCTTAGTGGAAAGTGAACTGTGAATTTGGTAAATAGACCAGATGATGTCTAAATTGGGACAGAGAGAGAAAACACTTGGCCAAGTACACATGGAGACATGAAGGTAAAGATGAACTGGAAGCTCCCAACTGAAGACAGGATATGATAGCCACACTGAGGAAAGACGTGGCCATCATCACTGAAAATGGCATCTGTGGAAGCAGGAGCAGGTACTGTGCAACAAAAGAAAGGACTGAGGACTAAAAAAACTAACACCAAGACTCGTTTAGAACAGTGAGCTTTAAATTTGATCCTATCTGCCATTTTTAATCCTATTTTTTGGGGATTCCCATGCTTTTATTTTGAAACTCCTGTGATGACTCACCATGCTTTTATTTTGAAACTCCTGTGATGACTCACCATGCTTTTATTTTGAAACAACTTCTGTAATGACTCACTGCATTAGTCTACCAAATATTTAGAGATCCCATTCATTTTTTAAAAATTGTTTTTATTGAGCTATATGTTTTCTCCACTCCCCTACCCCTCTCCCCTCTACCTTCTCCCATGATCCCCATGCTCCCAATTTACTTAAGAGATCTTGTCTTTCTCTACTTCTCATGTAGATTAGGTCCATGTATGTCTCTCTTAGTCCTCATTATTGTCTAAGTTCTCTGGGGTTGTTAATTATAGGCTGGTTTTCTTTGCTTTATGTCTAAAAGCCACTTATGAGTGAGTATACATGATCTTTACCTTTCTGGGTCTGAGTTACCTCACTCAATATGATGTTTTCTAGATCTATCTACTTGCTTGCAAATTTCAAGATGTCCTTATTTTTTCTGCTGTGTAGTACTCCATTGTGTCAGTGTTTCACATCTTCTTTATCCATCTTCCGTCGAGGGGCATCTGGGTTGTTTCCAGGTTCCGGCTATGACAAACAATGCTGCTATGAGCACAGTTGAGCACGTGTCCTTGTGGTATGATTGAGCCTCCTTTGGGTATATACCCAAAAGTGGTATTACTGGGTCTTAAGGTAGGTTGTTTTTTAATTTTCTGAGAAATCGCCCTACTGATTTCTAAAGTGGCCGTATCAGTTTGCACTTCCACTAGCCATGAAAGAGTCTTTCCTTTACCCCACATCCCATCTAGCATAAGCTGCCATCAGTGTTTTTGATCTTAGACATTCTTACATGTGTAAGATGGGAGATTCCCAACCATTTTAAGCAAAGTTAATGATACTATGATTATTTTGATAGAGAAATAGGAAGAAAGGAAGGAGAGTGGGAGAGTCTGTGTAGGAGTCAGGAAGTGGGTGTTGGACTCTGACAGGAAGACGTTCCTCTGCAATGGACACAAACAAGAGGAAACCATCTAACAGTTGAGTATTTTCTGTTTGAAGATGTTCCTGACTGCTTGTTTTCTGGATGCTGGGACCAGGTGTGGCCAAGTACCTGACAGGGAGCAGCTTAAGGCTGCTTATTTTGGCAAAGCGACTTTCCTCAGGGGGCCAGGAACAAAAATTTATTCCCTCCTGGTAGGGCAACCAACCACCACCACTACCATCACCCACAACAACAACAACAACAGAAACCACTACCACCACCGCCAAAATGATTCCATCCAAGTCTATCTTAGGGAGCCGGTGAGTTTATTGGGGTTACCTATAGGAACATGTGTTGTAGGAGCTGCGGGTTGCATCCCGCCACCCAGCTCCCGCCACTGGCTAGCTTTATCCAAAATAACAACACACAAACTGTATTCTTTTAAACACTGCTTGGCCCATTAGTTCCAGCCTCTTATTGGCTAGCTCTTATATATTGATCTAACCCATTTCTAATATTCTGTGTAGCACCACTAGGCGCGCTTACCAGGAAAGATTCAGCATGTCTGACCTGGCGGCTTGCTTCATTGTGTCTGGCCCAGAGAGAGGAAGCATAGCGTCTGTCTGAGGCATCTTACCTCACTTCCTCTTCCTCCCAGCATTCTGTTCTATTTACTCCACCCACCTATGTTCTAACTTATGAGGGCCAAGCAGTTTCTTTATTATAATTAACCAATGACCTTCCTCCATCAAACATGGATGAACATGGATGACTCCAACACAGCTCATCATTCATTATCATCACCTATGCCCTGGCAATGCTGAAGCATGCATGGGCAGCCTGTTATGGTGGTTCTCTAGCTGCTCCTATATGCTCCAGATAGTCCTAGATGCTTGTGTTACTGTCACACCCAAGGTTCCAGAGTCTTCCTTTATGCTGTTTCTCCAGCATTTTTGGGCCTTTCTCTTTGCCTTATCCTGTGCACTCCTCCAAGCGATGCTGTCTTCAGGTATCTGCTGCTATTCATTCTCATAACATGGCCTAAGTATCTCAAGTGCTGTTGCTGCATCCTGTAGTTTACTTCCTTCTGTAGATGGAGATGTTTCCTAATGTCATCATTGCACAGCCTATGTCTTCATATGACACCTAAAATCCTCCTGAGACACGCCATCTCAAACACATTCAGCCGCTGTTCTGAGGAGTGTTTCATTGTCCATTACAAGTATAGGAGACACTTGTCTTGAGCCACCTTCTTTACAACTCCAAAACCTGGAGAATTAAACGCTACTAAAAATACCTACATCATTTAAAGCTCACCTCAATGTGGCTGCCAATCACAAAAGCTATGTTACCACGCTCCCTGCACACTTTGCATAATGCCTGACCAGAAAGCCTCCTCTTCTTGAGAATCTTCTAGATTTCAGGCACTTCCTGAGACTTGGGAGTTGTGTTTACTCCTTAACCTTAATGTTTCAGTAAGAGGAAATAGGAATACAGCATGGAGAGTTCAAGGGGGCACCCTCTTGTGTCAGAGAAGGAACAGCAGCAGATGTGTGAGGCCTGTAGTCTCACTGAATTCACAGTTGGGAAGCTGGGAGCAGAGAGGAATGGATCTTGGCTATAAAAACTCAAGCTTGCTCCCAGAGAGCCATTCTCTGCAGGGGAGCTCCACCCTGGAGGCTTAAGCTGGGGACAAAGCAGGGGAGTTTCAACAGCTCTTTTCTTTCTTTTCTGTGAGTCGCTGGGAACTGCCTGTTGTAGAAACACTGGCCAGTGAAGAACCAAGCAGAACCTAGGGATGTAGAGAACTCAAGTACACTTTGCTCTAGTGCCAGGACTAAGTGTTCTGCAAGCGCGACCCCAGGCTGCAGCTTCTCAATGTGTGGGCTGGACAGCTGTTGACTGCATACCCGTGGCCGCTGCAGATGGCACTCACGGCAAGAGGGGACTCCACTGGAGAGAGGCGTGCTGCGGAAGCGGGGCTGGCAAGGCCAGAGCAGTTTCTCTTTAAGAAGTTTCTGTTTAAGAAGAGGCTTTCATAAACATTTGCCTTACCTGGATAGGGGGCTGGGAGGTTCCTGCAAGCAGAACCCAGCAGCTGTTTTAGTATTATAAATTTTGAACTCATATTGTTTCTGCATAATGTTTATACTCTTAGGTAGGAATTGTTATTCATGTAAGAGAGTTGATTAACTAAATAAGGTGTATATAATGAGTAATAAATGGATAGCATAGTTTTCCTTTCTACTTCAGCTAAGCACAAAATTATCTGTTATTCTATCTTTATGAAATAAGAAAGTCAGGTCTGGTCTTTCTCACTGTGATTATGGTTTCCTCACCTGTGACTTCATGCTTGCTCTAGTCAGGGTTAGAGCAGACACAGCTCCAACAACTGAATGACAAGCACAGACCTGTCCTCCCCGAGAGGCCCTAAAGGAAGCTCACGCCTTGTTTAGGTCAAGGTCCATGTCCCCCTTCCTCCCTACAGCAGCGTCTAGAAGCCAAGAAGGAAAGAGATGGTGAAATTTAGACATCGGCTCTCACCATGGATTCTTTGTCTTTTAGACAGGAAATACTCGTGAGGAATGGAAGCCGGAATGTGATCACTGTAATTGATTAAAATAAACACAGTGGATTGAAAAACATGGAACGTTCTAACGGCAGAGGAATTCCTCACTGTTGTGGAAATGTTGGCAATTGAGACAGAAAATAACAAAATGAGACCATAATTAGTTAAAACTCTGAGTAAAGCAGATTACAATCCTTTTAAGTTTTGCTTTCCTTTTCCTCTAACTGGTCTCATGGCTTTCCATGCTCCCTGTAAAAGAACACTCAATTTTATTAGAAACTCTTGAATTCTTGAAGTAACCCTAAAAGTTGTTGAGAAATGAATGCCCCAATGCCGGAGCCAGTTTCTCAAAATATTTTGTGAGGAACACTCTTAAAACTTTTATAGAAGAGAAGAAACTGCCAAGCCCAGCCAGCATGCAAAAATGAGACTACCTGCAAGGTAACGGAGAGAGTATCGTGGTCGAGAGTACATTCAGGACAGGGAAAATACAGTCAGCGTTGCCTGTTGATGAAAAGGAAGCCATGCCACCATAACAGCCAAACAAACTTTGAAACAGAGACTCCTCCAGAGTTCTGAATTAATCAGTCTGGCTGGTTCACACTCTGATTCATACAACAAGAGGAGCGTGGCTTGCAGAGTCTCCACAGTTTGCCAGGCGGAGGTGCAAACTCCACCCGCATCCTCATTCTTAATCTGAAAGTTCCCATGGGCACATCCATTCAGCACTTTACAGCTGTTTCCTATTCTGTTGTCCTCCTCTTGCACAAGGCCCAAGATTCTCAATGGATGGGGTGGTCTGGATGCATCCCCCAAGGTCATGTGCTAAACCCCCAATGTCATGTGCTAAACGTAGTCACCAGTGTGACAGACTAGGGAGTCCAATGTGAAGGAGGTGACAAACTCAAGCAGGGATGATGACCCTAGGTTACCAGGAGTTCTCCTGACCCCATGCCCTCTCCCCTTCTATTGCGGAGGGTGAGTCTCTCAGCAACTGCCACCTCAACTTTCCAACTTCCAGAATGGTGAGAAATGTATTTCTCTCTCTTTGTAAATTACTCAGTCTTGTGTACTTTATTGCCACAAATGAACCAAGACATTGGTGGTGTTTCTGGAGGTTCTCAGCCTGCTTTCGTCTGCTGCTAGTAACCACGTGAGACAGTTACCACGGAGACAAAGCAGGTCATCACCACTGCTTTGGGGCCTGCGGGTGAGGTAAGACATCACAGCAGGAACAGACACAACTCAAGACAGGAAGGGAAAAGAGGGAGATGAGGAGGGGGCATAGGCTCACTTTCCCCGCCAAGGTACACCCTGGTGACCGATGACCTGCGGTTGCTATGAAGGAGTTAACTCTTGAAGGTTCTGAATGGATAGGGAGGGAATGGAGGGAGAGTAAAAGCCCCCAGCCTCTTGTCAGGAAAATTTTCTGTCATCATCGAAGGTTCTGCAGTGCAGAGGGGAGCTCTTCAGTCTGGTGGTTCTCAGGGTGAATACAGACTGGATTTTTTGGCTGGCATTGTATATCAAAAAGGATTATAATTATTAGGTGTTTATATGCAGATTTATTGATTTCTCACTTCATGAATTTTCTTATTTCTGTGGGTAGCATAGCCATAAAAAGTACTTGAACTCATTTCAAAGAGAGAAACAACGTAGTGAGTGTTTTGTGTCCTCTTCCTGAGGCTCCTGTCCCATGTGTGGTGAAACTTTTGAGTGTTCTGTTCTCCTGCCAGGGGCTGTTTACATGTTTACCATTGTGATTTTACATTTTCTATATTTCAGCCTTTCATAGAGGGAATTTCTCTTTCCTAGGAACTACTGAGGGATGTTTTGGAGTACTCATAGGGAGGGGGTGAGGAAGAGAAAAGGAACGTTTGCCTTTGAAAGTCCAGACTTTGAACGAGGCCTTTTCTCTGTGTTTTGTGCCCTTCACTTCCCCCGTCTGAGGCTGAAGAGTGCATATAGCGTGAGGTGAAATTCAAATAAACATTTTTCTACTATAAGGTGAAAATTGTTTTGTGGTTTTCCACTAAACGCACAAGCACACTTAACTTAGAGTCTTCTTAATAAGTAAATGTTGAAACCACCTGCAAAAGTTAGACCTGCAAAGCTGATGTGGTGGTTGGTTTGGCTTACCAGCTTGAACCGGTTAGGAGCTGTCTGGGAGGTTAGCCAGTCTGTGGAGGAGCTGCTGGAGATAGCTAGCTCCTGATGGATCTGACCTAGCAAGTGGATTCATTGCTATGGCCCAGTAACCCACAAAAGAGCTTGGTGAAGGAAGGGTTAATTGTCTCACAGTTTGAGAGTATAGCTCATCAAGGCTGAAAGGTGTGGTGGCAGAAGTGGCTCTGGCTGAGGCAGCAGGGGCTTGAGGCAACTGGTCACACTGTCTACAGCGAGGAGCTGGAGAGAGATCAGTGCTGGGGTTCAGCTTGCTTTCTTCCTTTACTTCTATTTTTCAGTCCAAGACCCCAGAGCATGAGGTTGCTCCATCCCATTGGGAGTGGTACTTTCTTCCTCAGGTCAGCCCCTAGAAATGCCCTTCCAGACACACTCAGATGTGTGTGTTGGATGTGTGTCTCCCAGGCGACTGTCAAGCCTGGAGATCATGATCAATGGATTCAGGGAGTGATGCTTAACCAGGGCCCAGTGGAGGATGCTGCAGAGGAGGGAAGAGGCTGGTCAGAGGCAGAGCAAGAAGACGGAGTGGTTGGAGGGATGGGTTTTTTTCAGGTGGCCTGAGCTGAGGGAGAATAGGTCCCACGGGTGTTAGAGATTGCATTGCTTCTCCAAAGGCAAAAGGCGAGCTGTCAGATAAAGGGGCTATGATATAGGAGGACCAGTCCCAGTGGCTAGGCAGCTGGACTGAGGAGTGGGTCCATGAAGAGCAGCTTTCCATCCTCCTCTGAGAGGCAGAGTCCAGCAGACACTCCAACGTGGCATCATGTCAAGTGTATTACATAATACATATATATATCCCATATGTGTGCTTCATATTTATACATATATGGAAACCACAGAGACCAAAGACCAAGGCTAACTATTCAGTATTATGTAAGAATCCATGATTTATATGACCATGCAGGTACATAAGTGATAGCCCTCATTTTATTGTTCAAATACAGACTTACATTACATTATATTGTCGAAAACTTCAACAATTCTTATTTTTAAAATACATGGTGATTGTACATGCCATTTGAACACGGAGAATTTCAATATTGAATCCTCATTGACTATTGAAATCCTATCCCAGAAAGTTCACCATTTATTCTGGTTCATATTTCACCAAGGGTAAACATAAAACAAAGCGTTCACTTTTTGAGACTCTCTCAGAGAATTCTATGGTGGGTGTAGAGAGAAGGAAGTCTGTTTTTATCCAGTGAGCCCACAAGGGAGACCGAACTCTTAATGTAAATTCAAGGGAAATTCTTGTTTCTCCCAATGTCAGTTGTTTTGTGTCTTTGTGAAGCATCAGGCTATCTATGGGGTGTTCTTCCTTTTCTAGACATGGGACTCGGATGTTTAGATTTTTGAGGAATAAGTAATATCTTCAGATTTAATATTTGTTCACTTTTTGATAATTAGGTGGAAACTGAGTTGTTTTGCTCATAGTAATAAATCCATTTAAAATCTTTCCCACTGTTATTCAGTCAATATGAAATAATTTTCAAAGACATTGTGTTAAAATCTAAATTCTCTTATTGTGTGTCTGAAATGTCACATGTGTGGAAAAACTTGAAAACTTTTTCATAAAGGCGATCTGAATCATGCTATAGGAATTCAGAGCTTTTGATTATTCCCTGTTATTTTTTGTGTAAAGCTTCAATTAAGTCTTGTGTATGAGCAAAAGCTTTTGGTCTGAAGATAAATGGTGTCTAACTGCTTCCAGGATAACACCAGGAATGTTGGTTCATTATGAAGATACGGTCAGGCTGCTTTTCACTCTGGGCTCTGGGGTCAATCGATTGATGTGAGTGTGAACCGGATCATTTCGTGTTGCTGCAAATTAGTTTTCTCACTTGGAAATTATCTTTTTTATGCTCACCTAGAAGGGTTTCTGTGGGTGTAAGCTGAACTCCTCTCTGAGAAACAGGATATGTGGCTACCAGGACTGAGAAGAGGAAAATCAATGAAGGAATGAAAATGCATTTATGATGTATGTATGTATGTATGCATATATGTATGTACAAACTGAGGCTAGATGGATGCATGGACAGATGTATGTATGTATATATGTATGTACAAACTTAGGATGAATGGATGCATGGACAGGTGTATATATGTATGTATGTATGTACAAACTGAGGAGGAATGGATACATGGATAGAAGTATGTGTGTACAAGCTGAGGACAGATGGATGCATAGACAGATATATGTATGTATGTACAAACTGAGGATGGATGGATGCATGGATAGATGGTTGGGTGCATGCATGGATGGATGGATGAAGAACTCACAGGGACAGAGACTCAGAAACCAAGAGAAGGAGGAGTTATGTGTATAGAAGATGTGGGTTCAAATTATCCAGAGCTTGCTGGAGAAATATCCTGAAGAATCATGATCAGCAGGGCCTGGGACCTTAGACATGTGGGTGTTTGGACATCTAAAGCCTCATCTATTCCGTCCTTGGCTTTGTCAGGGGCATTGTCCGTGTCTGCTGTCAAACAGATGGGAACTTTCGGAGGTGGAATGACAGGAAGGAACAGGGAACCTGGGGGTGGATGTTAAGAAGAAAAAGGAGGAAGGAATGTTCAAGGGAAGAAAATAGATCTCTCTGGTATTCTCATTTTCAGTAAAGGCTACAGAGAGAAAGAGAGGAGAGGGAGGGAGGGAGAGAGAGAAAGAGAGAGAGGAGAGAAAGGGAGGAGGGAAGGAGAGAGACGAGGTAGAGTATGAAGGAGGAAGAGAGGATTAGGATGGCTTCTGTGAATTTCAGGGACAGGTCTATCTGACTCAGTTACACAGGGAACACAATGCAGGGCTGAGTTGCATGGGCACAAGAAGCTGTGGTGCAAACCCTGCAGCCAGGAACAGCCCATCTAAGACGGCAGAGATGTTCACGCTATCTAAACGTCTGCCGAGGAAAAGCAGGACTACAATGGCTAGACCTCAGTGGAAGCCCACGCTACTTCAGATCCTGGCGGTTACTCAATTGTAGTTTATGCTGGGCATGGCTGGGACGGTGATTAATCACACACATGCATACATGTATAACCTCATACTACTCACACAAACACACACGCATCATACAACACCTACCTACCTACCTTCATATATACCATATATACATACACACCTCACTACACAACACCACAACCTGCATTTGTGCATGCTACACACGCACACCAATGGTACATGCAAACACATGAAAGTACACATACAACATGAAAATATGCAAACACAGCCACGTGTCACCACCCCCATATCTACATGTATAAATTTAAATGTTGAGTCCACATATGTGAAAGAAAACACGTGCTATTTGTCTCTGTGGCTTGGTTTTCTTAACATAGCGATCTCCAATCCCATTCTGTCCTGAAAATGCCATGACCTCACTTTTCCTTACAGCTGCATAGATTCCATTCTGTAATAAGTGATGCATTTTCTTTATCCATTCATATGTTGGACATCTGCGAGGCTCCAGTATCTGAGCTATCGCGGAAAGAGCATCAATCAACACGGAGCGGCGCGTGGGTCTGTGATGTGGTGTTTGTGTCTCGCCTGTAACTGTGAACAGAGGCTCTCGAGATGGAGAGGCAAGCCGTTTCCTCGCAGAGGCAGCTCGCACCCTTCCCTCGAGCTCCCGTTTTGCATGTTCGGTGGAGATGTGGCTGTACGTGCAGCAGCGTGCACCGCAGGGAAGGAAAGTAGAGACGCTTGGAGTTGACTGGGGGTGCTTCTCTGGGCGCCCTGGAAAGGGAAGATGGAGGCAAGAGCAATGGAGGATGAAGTCAAGCCAGTTCTGCCTTGGGAGAGGACAGAATGCTCATTGCTACCACCCTCAGGTGTAAATGGCTCTGGGGAGACGGACTGTGTGTCTCTCCAGCCGTGTCCATCCTGCAATCCAGTAACTGGGAGAGAGAAAGCCCTTAGTGCAGATGGGTGGAAAGGCTCACACAGCCGGTCTTGGCTGTTAACATTCCATCGCTGCAGCCTCATGCTTCCTCCCGTTTTCCTTGGTGAGAGACGAGGCCAGCTATAAATTAACTGAGATTTTAATGAATGTTTAGTGATAACAAAAAGTGATTTACAATTGGTTCTAGATGTGGTCCTGCTCCGACCCCACCGATGCTGAAGCAGTTGTTCTCCTTGGTGCAATGTAGATGGTCCCGCTGCCTTCATTACCGGAACTCAAGGACTGTCTTAACCCCTTCCATATAGGACGGCCTTGGAGCCGGCTTGGTGTGGGTGGGGATGGCAGCCTCGGTGCAGGGATGTGAGCTAGTGCCATGGACCACCAGGGAGCCAGGCCTCATCCCAGATGGATGTGCAGTGCAGCTAATACTCAGCCCAGCAGGGAGCGGAGATATGACTCAGTGAGTGAGCTGGGTGGGATACAGCTCAGCGGTAACCCTTGTCAAGGTTCTGGGGATCATCCACAGCACAACAAAAGAAAAGGTTCTGGGATATATTTTCATGTGGAAGAAAATAAAATTAATTAACTATACCAAATAGCATAAAATGTATTAAGTATACAGCTGTATAGGATAAAGCATGTTCTATTTTTTTGTGATTAGTTACTGACTATTTTGTTTCAATATCAGGTCCTATTTCATGACATAAAGTCTGGGCTCATTACACGATGTTTAAAAACATAACTTGAGATTCAGGGACCATGACTGTGTCTAAGTCTTTGCAATAAAAATCAATTTAGTTTAGTATTTTTCTACTGCCTTCATTTTAAACTTTTTAATATTTCAAATAAAATTCTGTTAGACTCTAGGACGAAAAAAAAATCAAGAATGTAGAAAAAAAATCTTGGAAAAGAAACCAAATAGAAAAAGTTCAGGGAGAGAGTAGAATTATAAAGGTTCGTGTTTTCTCCAAAATAAGAAAGGTTTGGTTAAGAATGTTAAAAGGTTTGGTTAAGAAAGGTTTGGTTAAGAATGTTAGCATATTTCACGTGAGTCGGGTCTACACTGTGTTTCAGCTCTTGTAATCTTAAATTGCTACCCAATATGATTCATTAAGATCACTTTCACTTATGGAATAAATCTGTAAGAATTTTAAGCTCCATCACATCCAAATTCCTATTCTTCAGGCAATTTCCCTGTCTAGTAGCTCACTTCCATGTTAGGACATGGGTGATGGTAGCAAGCTGCATTTATACTTAATTGTGTTATTATAAAAAACAAAAAAGAGCCAGCAAGATGGCTCAGTGACCAAAGGCGCTTGCTTACAAGCCTTCCAACTTGAGTTTCGCTTGCCAGAAAACATCACAATCTCTCACGCCATATATACATAGCCACCCATACGTAGACAATAGTAAGTAAAAGTTTGAAGACTTAGAAGAGAAGATCCTGGAGCTGGCCTGGAATGTGTAGTGCCTTGTTGGTGTAACCACCCACGGGAACTCACTGTTCCCAGCCATGTGGGGAAGGGCTGTAGATAATGGCTTATACTGGCTTTTCTTTTCCACAGCTGCCTGAAATCAGAACCCACCAGGTTTCCCACAGTCCGTGTCTCAGAAGCCCTCTCGTCCCACTTTTGTATGAGGAGGAGTTGGTGACCTATGGGAGTCAGAGTGAGGAATTCTGTTTTAGCAGAGGTTCCGGCTCCTGTGAGTTTAATACAACAGTGAGGGTAGCTGTGGAAGTGGCTGATGTCAGTCTGATCATGAGAGAGTATGCTGTCTTCTGAGGTCAGCTTCTCCTTAGGCACCCATGATGGCTTTGACCTGGGGCCTCTGGAAGGTAGTTGCGTCCAAGTACCATCCAAAGAATGTATATTTTCCTGACTTTGTTATTTCCTTTTGAACAACGTAATATGCAGGACATTGTACTTCCTGTCCTTTTTACAGTATCCTGTCTGTTGGCCACAGACATAATGCTACTTGAATCTTGTGTGGTTTTGCTCCCAGAACACATTCTTGAACTTGCAAATGAATACATGCACACACACACACACACACACACACACACACACACACACACACACACACCTCTACACAAAGAATAACACAGAGAGGTAGGGCTGTTCACCCTTATGAAAAACAAACAAACAAAAATCTCAATAATCCTCCTAAGCCTTCAGAGTCATAGCTGCATGCAGGAGGTCCACTGTACCACTGAATAGAGGCAAGTCTTTTCCAGAAAAGGTAGGGGGCGGCATGGGACTCAGTTCCCCAGTTGTCAGGAGACAGGAGGATTTCTGTTTGGAAATGCCAATGTCCAGCAGTCACATTCAAAGACAGACAGTGTAGATCAAGGGATGTTCACAGAGCACGGAGTGGGAGAGGGAGAGATCTGGTCTTGAGGTGCTGGTACCGCAGATATGAGCTTTACGCACCGAGGAGGACTTTCTCTCCTCAGCTTTCTCATGACACCGCAGCCTTTTCTCTTTGTGCTGCGTCATTAGTCAATTCCTGGTGTCATTATTTCTTGAGCTGTGATGGGCCCCCAACCCCCGCCCTGAAAGCTCTTAACCATGTCTGTATCTTGAAGTATTTTCCCCACACAATCTCAAGTCTTACATTAATGGCTTTGATTCATTTGGAGCTGATTTTTTGGCACGTTGAGAGAGAGACATCTACTTTCTTTTTACCTGTGAATATCTAGTTTCCCCAGAACCATTTGTTGACCGGGTTGTCCTTTCTCCAATGTATATTTTTGCTCTTTTTGTCAAAAATCACATTGACTTTAGCCACATAGGTTTATACCGGGTCTTTCTCCCATCACACTGGTCTGTGTGTCTGTTCTTATGGCAGTACCGTGCTGTCCTTGTTACCGTGACTCTGTAGTATAACTAGAAGCCACTTACGCTGATGCATTCAGCGTTGCTCCTTTTACATTCAGGTTGGTTTTGTGTTTCGGTTGTCTTTCATGTTTCTGTAAGAATTTTGGGGTTATTTTTTCTATTTCTGTGAAGAATATCACTAGAATTTTAATGGGGGATTTAATGAATTTATATGTCACTTTTGGGAATGTAGCTACTATGTTCATGCTATTAATTTATGCCGATCCTTGAGCATGAGAGGTCTTTCCCTCTTTTAAGGTCTTCAATTCCTTTCTTCAGGGTAGAGGGCTTTAATTTCCTTGGCTAAGTTTATCTCTATGTATTTTATCTGTTGAAGTTAATGTGAATGGGATGATTTTCATGATTCATTCTTTGCTATTGGCATCTAGACAACTTACTAATTTCTGCATGCTGATTGTGTACATTGCTATTTTGATAAAAAATATTTTTGATGAATTTTTGGGAATCTTTAGCATTTTTGAAGTAGAGATGCTGTTCTTCTCCTCTGGTAATTCTGCGTATATGTAAGAACCACCAGGAAGCCTGCATACTGCTTGTAACCAGGCATGCTGATCAGATGCCATCAGGAAACCCCGTGACATTCATCGCCTTGGGCTACGAGTGGGCTCTCAAAATTGCTACGCTGTATTCTTCACCCAAGTCTTCTTTTCTTTTTAATTTAAAATAGAGTTTTCTCATATAACATGTTCTGATCATGGCGTCCTCTCCCCGAACTCCTCCCAGACCCTCCCCAACTCCCCACCCACCCGAATCCACATGCTTTCTCTTTTGCCTCAGTTCTGAAATAATGTGATTTTCCTTATTTACCTCATGTATCTCTCCCGGCCTTAGTGTTAGCATCAGTGTTAGTGTGAATACAAGGTTACTCTGCCTGTCTTTGCTGATGGCTAAGTCCACAGTCAAGGCAGCATCTTGTGTGAAGCATACTTGAGAGTTATCTGTTCAGGGATAAAGGTAAGAATGAATAAACAGGCAAGCTTATGAAAATAAAAACATGAATTTTCTTACAACTATACGATTATGCTGGAGAGCTGTGCACATTTACACACTTACTTGGGGCCTCTATTACCATGTGAGAGAGGGAGAAGGGGACACAGGAGTGGTGACGTAGGTACGGGGGGTCACTCCCAGTCTACCTACTGGTCAGCCAAGCACAAGTGCGCGGACAGCATTTTGGAGAGAATTCAGCTGGTAAAGTGCTTGGTGTGCAAGCGTGAGAGGCTGGGTCTGACCTCAGAACCTGTGAAGAAGATCTGGGTGTGGTGGTGCACACTTGTAACCCTAGAGCTGTGGAGGGGTGACAGGAGGTGCCTGTGTCTGGCCTTCCAACCAGCCTCGCTTACTTGAGAGATGCTGTCTCAGAACAGTGGATCAATGTAAGAATAATAAATAAAGAGGTGAGGAGGGCTAGAAGAAGATACCTAATGTGCACCTGCACATATTCATGAAAGTGTGAGTATGTGAGAGCGTGTGCGTGCACACACACACACACACACACACACATACACATACACCCACACAGACACACATACACAACACAATGTGGGATGTCCTTCTGTTTATGTGTTGCTTTTATCGATTGATGAATAAAGGTGTTTTGGCCAATGGGCAGGCAAAATATAGCTAGGCAGGAAATCCAAGCTAAGATACAGTGGGGAGGGAGGAGTCAGGGAGACACCATGTAGCCAGCAAAGGAGAAAGAGGTACAAACCTTACTGGCAAGCTATGAGCCTCATGGTAAAATGTAAACTAATAGAAATTGGTTAATTTATAGAGCTAGACAGTGAAAGGCCTAAGTTATAGGCCAAACAGTCATAATATATATTAAGCCTCATTGATTATTCGGGAACTGGTGGGTGGGACAGAAAAACTCCATTTACACACACACACACACACACACACACACACACACGCAGTCAGAATTCAATGGTTCAACAACTGATAGAGATCATGATTGACAAGGATGGTATGATTGACAGGGATGCTGTGACATGACAGGGGATGTCTTGACTGACAGAGATGTCTTTGCTGTGTCTGTGGGAGATTATCTTGATTACTAGTTGATATATGTAGATCCACTCTTGTGAGCGGCACCATTCCCTCCTATAACCACTACCCATGCAATAAGAAGCAGGAGACTTACGTCTTAGCACGGATTGGACCATGCTGGGCAAGAGAGACACTTGAGAAATCTGGTAAAGCTATTGCACCCCTCTTGGAGGGAAATACAGTTATCGGAATCCACGGCCTCATAACGTGTGAGCACTCAGTGATACTCAACCTTGTGAAGCTGTGACTTCCTTAGCTAAGAGTATAGAGAACAGTGTGGTGCGTGTTTTCTGTGCATTGTGCCCAAAACTCTGAGAAGGAGGTTCGCACACAGGAAATGATGCCAGTTATTTTTTTTAATATTTTTTTATTTATTAGTGATTTCTGTCTCTTTCCCACCGCTGCCTCCCCTTTCCCTCCCCCTCCCTCAGCCAAGTCCCCCTCCCTCGTCAGCCCAAAGAGCAATCAGGGTTCCCTGCCCTGTGGGAAGTCCAAGGACCACCCACCTCCAATGATGCCAGTTATTATGGTGATTCTGCACTGACTCCTTTATAGTCCTTACAAAATCCAAACCTCAAAGTGGTTCCTTTAGTTACTGCTTCATGAAAATGCATGGCACTCAGAGAGTCTGGCGGCAGAGTTGCTACCTGCAGGGGCTGTGGTCAGCTAGAGTGGCAGCAGCTGTCATGCTGGAGTGGGGTTCTGGGATCCCCACAGAGAGCCAAGGCTGCCTGATCCAGGTGTGTGAAAATGTGTACAGCTGCAGGGCTCGGGGGAGCCTGTGGACGCAGAGTCACGGCAGCCACTCTTCACAGCACTATAGCACAGGTAATTTCAACATCCCTGAAGCCTTGGAGTTAGTGTGTTATCAGACAAACAACCCAGGCCCCATATCAGTGTAAACTAAGGGTTCTTTTTTCTGTCTAGTTAGCCTAGGTCTTCAAAGCTCAGAAATTTAGCACAAACAGCAGTTTTACATCAGCATGCCTCTGTGTATGTGCTTGCACCCATGCACACTCGCCCATGGATGTCTCGGGAACTAGGTACAGCTAACCTGGCCTGTCTCTCCCGCTGTCCTGTTCCATGCCCTCCCACAAGAGGACAGTCTAGTGATTGGTGCTGTCTGTGCGAACACTGCTGGGATCGTCACGTGTGAGGAGGTTGTGCGCCTACCTGTGGGCTGTTCTTCCAACCTCGTTAGAGAATCCGGCATGTGGAGCCAGCTCTTTTCTCTTCGGCTTTTCTGCTGAAGGAAGCACTCTGGTAATCTGAAGAACCCAGTGGAGCAGAGCCGGCGCTTAGGTGGCTTGCTAACAAAGTCTTTTGTCTAGGTCAAGGGTTCTGAGCATGCCTTTTCTTGATTTGGGACGGCACGCTATACTTCTTTTCCTCTCTTTTTTCTTCTTTTTTTTTCTATTTTCTGGACATTTGTTTCATTCTCTGAATTTTTTTGTTAATTATGTTTTAGAAGCACAGTTAGGGTTTGAAAAAGATATCTAGAATCATCTGCAGCATGAGCACTGAGAGAGACAGAGGAGTACTTAGACAGACTGAATGGACAGACAGACATATGGATGGATGGACGGACGGATGGATGGATGGACATACAGGTAGCAGATCCAAGAGCACAAGTGTGAACCTCTCTAAGACTGGCTGAATTCTGGCTTAGTTTTTCAATGTTTGTTGCCCTGGAGGAAATGGGGCAACTATTAGGGTCTCCGGAAGCATCTCTGGGTTGTCTGATCAGTGCTGTTTAAACCCCGTCCTCATGGTCCTCAGGGGCATGGACTTCCAACTGGAAGGGAAGACTAAGGCAGAAGTCCTGGTCCTCTTCAAAAAGTCAGTCAGAATCTGGGGTGAAGAAAAAGTTGGGGAAACTAAGGGCAGAGTAAAAGTCTCCATAAGTTTACAAAGCAATGCTGACTTCAGGCAGATGAAGACACCAAGTCACTGTCAACAGCTAATGGCTAGGAACAAGGCAGAGGAATGCCAGGAGGGATGCAAACCTAGTCAAGGACAACACTCTTCCTAAGGTGCATCCATCTCACCCAAGTCCCCAGGAAAGAAAATGTCTCTCCCCGGGCAATAGAAGGGAGAAAAGCCAGCATTCGCTGCCACATTTTTAGACAGAAAAGGCAAATGTGGTGGTCCTTAGCCAGACTATTCATGGATGCTGGGGAGTCCCAGAGGGTCTTAGAGCTGTTTTGTCCTTTTGTCCTTCGACTATAGTGGAAGCCTCCAGCACTACCCCTGCTTCCCCGCAGGGCAGGGGTCTGGCTCTAAGGTCTAGTCTCTGAGAAACTTGCCTACCTGCGACCTGGGCCTCAATTCTCTGGAAAACAGATGGGGGGATGCTGGGATTTCGGGGTGGGGGAGGAGGGGGAGAAACGCCTCAGAGAGAGAGGGAGGCTTGGGCCTGTTAAGAGTTTTCCAGAATGGAGGCCATAAGAGCCAAGGCAGGAGTCTGGCTTTGTGCCCAGCACCAGCTCATCACTGGGTGTGGACTGCTCGTGTCAGTGGCTACAAACTTGGATGAGGTGAGTCTCAGTTTTGAGTGGCCAGCAGCCTGTGGAAAGAATGTCTTGATCCAAAGTGGAGCTGGTTATATTATACCATCCACTGCAGCAGTTTTCAGGAAATCCTTTTTCTTAGATAGGTTGTAACCTCTGCAGTACTTCTTTTTCTCTCTCTCTCTCTCTCTCTCTCTCTCTCTCTCTCTCTCTCTCTCTCTCTCTTTTTTTTTTTTTTTGTTTTGTGTGTTTTGCCTGGTTCATGTAGAAGTCACAAAAAGGCATCAGATCTGCTGGGACTGGAGTTATGGGTGCTTGTGAACCACCGTGTGGGTGCTGGAATTGAGCCCGGGCCTTCTACAAGAGCAGCCACTGCTCTTAACTGCTGAGCTATCTCTCCAGCCTCAGGCCAGTATTCCAGTATCTGGGAACATCAGACTGAGGTTGCTCAGGCTGAGAAAGACCTTTCTGTGGCTGTGAGAGAAAGAGTGAACAGAGAAAGGAGACAAGATTAAAAAACAAACAAACAAACAAAAACAAACCCCCCCCCCCAAAAAAAAACAGGTTATCTCTGTCTTTGGGCAGATTCTCCTCACAGGTACATTAGCAACCCATATTTATTCCCTTTCATGATCTGGCATAAGAGATTCAACGTAGCTACTGAATGGACCTAATTCTACCCTGGTTCATTCTGTGCTCAAGCAAGACTGGTTTCCTGGGGCCTCTCTGCTTTATTGGTGAAAATGGCTGCCCACCTGGGAGTGTGATTACTGTGATTGCATAGCTGTTGGAAGAAGGAAGTCGTACTTTGGGAGTGATGAGAAGTGAGTTAAGATGTAGTCAGGATAACCGAGAAGGAATGTAGACGCTGTTTGATTCCGACTCTGAGAATCTCAGGGATTTTCTTGCAGCATCAAAGCTGGAAGTCAGTAGAGGGCGGCAACCCCATCGAGTCGGCCCCCTCCATTTTCTTCCCCCTTCTCTTCACAAAGCTGGTCTCCAATCAGTATTCTGTTGAGTCCTGTTCTGAGTATCTTCCCTTCAAACAGTTTCCTTATTGTCTGCATCGCTGTAGAGGCTTCTGTCACTTCCTCTCTGGCTTCCCCAGAAGCTCCGCGTCTTCCTGTTTTTATTGCGACTTTGCCTTCTCTCAGCAGTTTCCAGCAAGATGGAAATTGTTGAGCTATTGATATCTGAGGAAGAAGTACTTTTTGTGGAAATGAGTCTTGGCATGATTGGCGGGGAACAACTGAATCACCTGGGAAGGGGTGTCTGTGGGGACCCAGAGCAGAGAGGTGACAGCCACGGTGAGGAAGGGAGGAGTAGATGGTCAGAGTGAGGGCGGGAAGGAAGACTCTCATGTCTCCTGCTTGTGGTGTCTTCCCGGAGGCTTCAGTAAGGCTTTCAAATCAAAGCAGCCCCACACACGAATGAAAATACCCAACGACACAGGCTCAGAACAAAGGAGAAACTTATTTGTATTTGGAACTGAAAGAGAGAATTGGGTAACCAGAGAGGAACAAGAGGCTTGAGATAAGCCCTGGAAATAAGGTCTTGGTGGGCAACTTTCTTCAGTTCCAATGGTTCAGACTTGGAAAAGACACTGGCTGAAGAGGGATTAAGAGAAAACGTGTTTCCCCACATCTATATGTGTCATAAAAATGGTAATGAACCTGAGAACAACTAGTTCTCCTGGATGTAGTTTTGAGTTTCCAGCCGTAGTATACCCTCAGCAAGGACAAAGCAAGAAGACAGAGGAAAGGACATTGGCTTCTGTAGACGGCAACTTGAGAGAAGGCAAATCACTGGCTGATTAAAGACCAGTTAGCAAAACGTGTTACTAGAAATTTTTGTAGCATCATCTGGCTTGGTTAGCTTCCTGTCTTGGTCCATTTGTGTTACTGTTGCTGTGTCCACCCAAGGATGGACATCTTTATAAAGGGGGAAAATGATTGTAGCTCAGAGTTCTGGAAGTCCAGGGGGTCGGTGGTCATGTTATCTTGGGTTTGGGGGCTCTTGGAAGAGCTTGTGGTGGAGGTCAACACAATGGCAGAAAGTGTGTCATGATGTGGAGACACACAGGATGCCAGTGTGATTCAAGGTGAAGCTTAGACCCTTGTGACAGCTTGTTCTCTTAAGGAATCCCGTGAAAACAACCCCAAGTCCCTCTACTGGTGGTGCTCCCAATGACCCAACCCCCAAGTCCCTCTAATGGTGGTACTCCCAGAGACCAAACCCCATTCCCTCTAATGGTGGTGCTCCCAATGACCCAACTCCAAATTCCCTCTATTGGTGGTGCTCCCAGTGACCAAACCCCATTCCCTCTAATGGTGATGCTCCCAATGACTCAGGGAATTCCCAAACAGTCCTACCATTTTTTCCTGAGAAATTATTTTTCCCCAACATAAGATTTTATTGATTATTTAGTAATCTCACAAAATGCACCCCATCATACTTATTTCCCAGTCCTCCCAGGTCTTCCCCACCTTTATGATTTTCCCCCGAAGCATAAGAATAAAAATGAGGAGAAGGGGAAGGAGGACAACCACATGGCCTCTGTGTCAGCACATACCATGGACCTCAGCATGGTCTTCAGTGACAGTACAGCCTAGAACACCATCATAGCTCTCTTTGGCAGCGTGGACATCATTGTGGCCTCGGGGGTGACACAGGACATGGACACCTATATGATCCTCAGGGGCAACCCAGTCTATGGAAATCAACATGGTTTCAGGTGGCAACACAGACCACGAACATCCTCAAGGTCCTAGGCTACAACACGGACAACAGACACTACCATGGTCCACATATGGCAGAAGCAGGGTTTCTCCGTGTAATAGCTTTGGCTGTCCTGGAACTCACTCTGTAGAGCAGGCTCCAGTCCTCCCTCTTAAAGGCCTCACTGCCTGTGAAAACCTCCAGACTGAGAATCAAGCTCTTATCACATGAGTTCTTAGGGAACACGCTTAACCCAAAGCATCTGTTTTTCCCAAAGAAGGGGAGATGGGATACCCTTTGTCTTTGTGTAACTATTTTGCTTTCAGGCAAGTGTGTGTGTGTGGTGTGGTGTGTGTGATGTCTGTATGTATATGTGATGTGTGTGCTGTGTGTGATGTATGTGGGTGTATGATGTGTGTGTGTGCGATGAGTCTTTGTGTATGATATGTGTGTGTGGTGTGTGTGATGTTTGTCTATGTGGTGTGCATGTGTATGTGATGTGTTATGTATGTGTGTGTGAGATGTGCATGTGTGATGTGTGTGATGTGTGCGTGTGTGTGAGCCTCCTGTATCTGCTCCTTGTCTTCATTTCAATGATCCTGAATGTAGCAGGGTGCACATTCTGTCTCTGTGAAGAACATGGCTGTTTGGGAGGAGTGGGGGTGACTCAAGGGCCTTCTCACTGTGTCACTGGCCAGACAGTTACACACTACTCCTCTGTTAGTGACCTCTAAAGCACCAGTGTCTCGCCCCACAAATGTCCCCAGTGATCCCATGCAGTATCTATGTACACACAGTTGGCTCCCCTGGTGCAGCCTCCCACCCTTTCCTCTGGGCTTCTAAACTCCGGTCAGGGGCAGCTAAGGAGCGTGCCCTGCGCACCACTCTGTCCTCTGGGAGGGCAGTGCATGTCCTCTTAGTTATCTGGCTACACCCAGACTTTCTTTGATTATAAACTTTTGTCTCCATTATCACATCTTCTGCCCCCTTTTCTTTCCACTCACGTGACACTGCCCACTTTTCCCGGTCTAAGGAGTTAGAGGCAAGGGTTTTTTTTCCATTTTGATGCATAATTTTTCTTTGTATGTGTGCCTGTGAGTTTGATTGGATATATAATGAAACAATATTCACGATGCGGGTTAGAATTTTATTATTGGAATTCTCGGGGGAGTACATACATGGAAGGGCACATGACTAGGGAGGAACGCAAAGTCTTCAAACTCTAGTCGCACATATATGAAATGTGATCACAAAGCCTATAGGACGCGTGTTGGAGCATGTGCAGAAGGGCCTCTGGAATTGCAGCACAGGCCTTTGACCCCGTTTTAGGGGCAGATAACTCACCTCTCCTCTGTTTTCTGAGTGAGGCTCCTTGATCCATCAAACAGCTGGAAGCTATTTTCGATATTTCCAAAAGAACCAACAGAATGACCTCACTTCCTATGCCCGTGCTAATTCAATGCCGACTTTCTTTGCATTAGCTTGAATTGTAATTAGCGCCCCGTGGAAATATTAGTTATCTCAGGCAGATTAGGAGCTTTGATCTCCACTTATGTCTTTGATGGATAAAACGTGGCAATTGAGTTTAATTTACGTAAATGAAGTTCAGTAGATAAGAATCTTGCAAAGCATGAGGTCTCTGTGGAAATGCAATGAGAAAAAGATCCCAACGGTGGAAAAACTACTTTAAAATCTAATTTGTACTTGGGGAGCCAGGAAGAAAGAGGGTTGGCTTTTGTGATGAAATCGTACTTTGTGCACTTGAGGTGGCCTTTGGATTTGTCCCCTTTTCTCTTCTAAGCTGAGGTAAATCCCAAAGGCAGCCCTCACCATAGCCTAGTCTCCACCATGCTGAGACCTGTCTGCATGTGTTACAAACCTCACCAGGATGAAAGTGAAGAAACGCTACAAGACAGTGTAAGAAGAGACTTCCTTATGTGTCAACCCATTTAAGGCCACCATCCTCACACACATGAAAATCAGCTGTGTCTGGGCCAGCTTTTGTGGCTTCTGGCAACATAGATTCTGACATACAGATGGCACTTAGTTGTGCTCAGAGGCAGCTCACTTTCTACCCCTACTCCCAGCCAAAGCCAAGACTCCAACAACCAATGCAGAAATATAGACAATGGGTGTTGTGGTTCGAATAGGAATGGACCCTGTTGACTCATGGGTTTGAAGGCTTGTTGATCTATTGGGAGTGGTACTATTAGCAGGTGTGGTCTTGTTGGGGGATGTGTGTCACTGTGGAGGTGGGCTTTGAGGTCTCATACGCTCAAGCTAGAGTCGCACAAGTCTCCTCTGCTGCCTGCAGATGAAGATGTAGAACTCTCAGCTCCCTCTCCAGAACCATGTCTGCCTGCATGCTGCCATGCTTCCTGCCATGATGGTAATGGACTAAAGCTCTGAAACTGTAAGCCAGCCTCAATTAAATGTGTTCCTTTATAAGAGTGGCCGTGGTCATGGTGTCTCTTCCCAGCAATGAGGATTTGAGGATGCTGTATTAGAGATGGCCTTGAACATGGACCTACTTATATGATCCAAGTATTCTCTTTCTTGGGCTTTGCTTTCTTCTATGAAATAAAGACCCCAAACCTGCTTTGTTAGGTTGTCTTAGATCAATGTAGAAGCCCCTTAAATGTAATGCTTTTGGATTGGGGAGGTAATTTAATAAAGTGTTTGTGGCACATACACAGAGACCTGAGTTCGACCCTCAAAACACCTTGGGGAGGGGGAGTCTGGCAGACCCTCGGGCCCAGCCAGGGTAGTCTATTTGGTGAGCTCCAGGCCAGTGAGAGATGCTGTCTCAAAAGACGAGGGGGATGATTTCTAAGGATGGACACCCAAGGTTGACCTGTGACCTTCATATACATGCCAACACATGTACATATATTTCCTCATCCAAATAAACACATCACACACACACACCACACACACAGAGTCTATATTGAGAGCTTGCCTCTGCACACTGAGAATGCCCATGGCTCCTCTTCTCCGGCACAAATTTCTCACATGGGGTTTTCCTTGCACACATAAAAATTTCTCATTTTCTCAGCCCAGCAGCTACTTCTTCATCTCCCATTTTCCCCGCTATAGTGAGTAATTTCAGGCTGATACTTATCTATTTCCCTGTTCTCTGATTTAAGCAAAACCTGTCTGCTTCATCATCTTCGCAGTGAGTTCCATTTGCTGCTCTACAGATTCAGAGCTAACTGCTGTTTGTAACACTGGAGCTCCTTCTGAGAAATCAATCAAAGGACCTCCAGCTGGGGAGTAGCCCTGCATCCAGCACACACCAAAAGCAGAGACATTTGCTCTAGAATGGTCTGGGCACACAGTTCCTCGCTGTGTGCAGTGTGGTACGGCAGCATCCTCAGAGGAGCCCAAGCCAGGCACTTGACCCTTCAGAGATGTTTCCTGTGGTTTTCCATATTACAACACAGTTTCCCCTAGACTGTATGTTTAATATTCTAAAGTTGTTTTGTCTTTATCACTTTTCATTCTCCAGACTGAGGGGTAGCCTGAGCTTCCGTAGGTCAGTGTTCTCTTGCAGTAATGACAGCCACATATACTACATTAGGAACATGAGAGAGTAAACATCCAGACTTGAGCCACCCGTCTCCAGTGAAAGCTTCCTACTGCCCTTTATTTAAATGTGTCTGCATGTTAGTGTTCAGTGTGTGTGCACTTGGCTGTATGAAGGCCAAGAGATAATGTCCAGTGTTATCCCTGGAAGTGCAATCCACTTCCTGTAGGGCAGGGTCGCTCACTGTCCTGGGGATATCACCTCCTCTAGGGCAGGGTCTCTCACTGTCCTGGGCTATCACCTCCTCTAGGGCAGGGGCGCTCACTGTCCTGGAGGTATCACCTCCTCTGGGGCAGGGTCGCTCACTGTCCTGGGCTATCATCTCCTCTAGGACAGGGTCTCTCACTGTCCTGGAGGTATCACCTCCTCTAGAGCAGGGTTGCTCACTGTCCTGGGCTATCACCTCCTCTAGGACAGGGTCTTTCACTGTCCTGGAGGTATCACCTCCTCTAGGACAGGGTCTTTCACTGTCCTGGGCTATCACTAGTTGATAAGCACTGGAAATACAAGTGTGAGCCACGGTGCCTGCTACCACCTCCTTATGCTTGGCTTTTTTCTTCTTCTTCAGAATGTGGATTCTGGGCATGGAGCTCAGGTCCTTAGGCTTTCAAGGCATGCATTTTATAGGCTGAACTACCCCATGCCTGAGTTCCCTGTCTTTTGAACAGAATGTCGTGGTTGATTCTTCCAGGCATTATGGAAGGATGCACCCTGGGCTGTAGGCTTGCTCTAATACCTTTGTAGAGGATGGGACACGGGTATTTAAATTTCTGTCATAGAGTGGTTATGATTAAGTCATTCCTGTACTGTATATTCTGCAGTTAAACAGTGTTTTTTCCTCTGACCCAGTGAAGATGGGAAAATGATTTACCATTAGAAGCTTGGCAGAAGGGTGGGCTTGGTGACCTGCTGCTCACTTGTATTTCCCATGAGGGTTCCAATCAAGAGGAACAGAATGAGAATCCAGGAGCCACAGCGTGGGTATTAGGAAGGTATTTGAAGGGAGGCAGGAAGCGGGAAAGATTCTCTGCTTCCGAATAACAATGACGTCTGAGAGCTGACTTGAGGCTTCATTGCTGCTCTAGTTTGCATTTACAATGATCCTGACAGGTCCATGGGGTGAAGGCTGGGTTATCATTCTTCGACATTGCTGGAAGGCAGTGTAACATTGCAGAAATGGGGTTTACTGAGAATATTTTAGGGCACTGGGGGTGTGTTCTTTGAAGGGATTGAAGGAGTGTGCTCTTTGAAGGGATCCTGGTTCAGTACTCTCTTTTTCACTTCATGGCTGCCTTGGAAGGGGTCATCGTCACATAAAATTCCCACCACAATGTCCTGCATGGGCAGATACCCAAGCCAGAGGAGTAAAACACCAGAAGCCTCTGAAGCCGTGAGTCAAATGTCCTTTCCTTTCATAAGGTGTCTGTCCCGGGTGTTTACAGCAGCACCAAGCTCACCATGCAATTGCTTTAGTTCAGGGAGCTCTGCAGGGCATGGGAAGGGCTCCCCGTGGCTCAGCTTAGTTCTGTCCCTTATCATCTTGGACACTGTCCACTTCAGGATCAGAGGACCAAGCGTGTATGCAGGCAGGTTGAAGGTTTTCTGTTGGCTGCTGGGCCCAGTCTTGATGGGTGATGGGGATATAACGAACAGATTGGTGAGTTACCTCATAGCATCTACAGTCAATAGGCTTACATTAGCGTGTGGCTTCTTTTCTAGTCCAGAAACCCTTTCAAAGGGCTTAGCTCATGTCCCCGCCCCCACTGTGTCTTTCTATAAAAACATCTATTTTGTATGTCTTTCACTGAGAAATTCTAAGCTGGTTGGAACCTCCACTCCCATTGGAATTATTAATGCCCCTCACTTTAAGTTTCTTTCTTTCTTTTTTTTTTTTTTTTTTTTTTGAGAAAAGCCAGCATAAAGCACTTTTATTGCAATAATAAAACTTGAAACGCATATGTGGTGCAGAGGGCAAGGACAAAAGCGTACTTTCTCTCACCAAATCACTACACAGGACAGCAGAGGGTGAGAAGGAACTGAGGGAGGAAAAGCCAGGAAGCCGAGATTAGCAGAGAGAGCCAAGCATCAGAACCCAGGAGATGCGGAAGCTGTGATGACCAGCATCATCTTCTTAGAGAACACTCAAGGATTTGTAGTGACGACTGGGCGTCCATTGGGTGGTGAGTCTACAAACAGCACCTTCAATTTAAACTTTCCATTAAAGTTCTTAAAATTTAGGAAGTGGAGCTTGGATAGTTACAAGATTACAAAAGTCCTGAAAATCTATTAGAAAAACCATAGGATGAAAAACAAATTAAGCCAGGTCACAAAGAAGGCTTCAGAGGTCCCTGCCGACCCAGAGACAGGAACTGTAGTGTCTAACACAGCAGTAAAGGGACCTGCTTTACAAGGCAGACAGTTTCAGAAGGTGGGAGGGCTGTCAAAGGCTCGCTCCCTCCCTTCCCACTTCAGTTTGGGTAGGGCTTTCAATTTAACAGGACTTCCCACACTGGAGAAAAATCCAGCCTTCAACAGCATCTCGAATCTGCTATGGCTTTGCAGCACAGGAGCAAGAATGTCTTAATATATAATAGATAAATTTTTCATCCAAAAAATTAAAATAAAATAAAATAAAAATTCTTGCAAATCGCACCCCCAACACCAATTCTTATTCTAAAGTTAACCCATCGCTTGTGCTGTTAATACTTGACAATATACTTCATTGGAAACCTAGATCTGAAAGACTGAAATTGAATCTTCACCCCAAAACAAAATAACTTGAGGTTTATGGCATATAGTTTAGGTCAACACACATACAGAGAAAGAAGAGGACATGGAGGTGTCCGAAGCAAAGCCAAGTGACAGAACACATTCAGTCGGGTAGGTGTCTATACAAAGAGTGGTGGGCATCAGGAAAAGCTCCACATGGATTCATGTGCACCCGTCTGGAGGTACCAGATCCCTCCATGGCAGATCCATGTGCAAGGAGCTAAGGGAGGAGGCCACTTCTGTCATTCCAGTTTTAGAAGCTCCACATCGAAGACCAGAGTGGCATGTGGTGGGATGATGCCTGGGTGCCCAGTCGCTCCATAGGCATAATCTGGGGAGATTGTCAGTTTGGCTCTCTGACCCACACTCATCTGGGCTACCCCTTCTTCCCAGCCTCGGATCACCTCCTGCTTGCCTAGCATAAACTTAAAAGGCTTGTTTCTGTCCCGAGAGGAATCAAATTTCTTTCCATCTTCAAGCATCCCCGTGTAGTGCACCACGCAGGTCTGGCCACGCTTCGGGAAGGTGTGCCCGTCTCCAGGAGAGATGGTCTCCACCTGCACTCCCATGGCGGCGGCGTTGGCAGAGGAGGAGGAGGAGAAGGACGCGGGCGGCGGTGCGGCGGGCGGCGTGCAGCCGGAGCAGACCTGGCGGCGGTTCAGCCCACTTTAAGTTTCTTAAGGGCTCTGCCAAGCAGTAGACATTTATTAAATGACCAGGTCGTTCATGAATTCAAATCTTTTCTAGACTTTCCTATGGGAGCAATCAGGAAGGAAAGACACGTTCTTGAAGTCAGGCAGCTGGGAGTCAACCCAAGCCGCGTGTTCTCCTTAATCAATGTCTCCGTTCGTTTCACAACCTGTAAAACAGGGCGACAGTGGCGCATAGCGGGCATCAAAGGACTTGGGAGAGCATGCGCAGCTTGATGTTTCAGCAAGCATTCTGAAAGTGCTTCCCACCACTGTTACTTACATCTAGAAATAATACTAGTGTGTCGCCTCAAGTCTCTGTGGGAAACCATGTCATTCACAAAACACACTGTGTAATGACTAATTTTGTCGGTTCAACTTGATTGAATCCAGAAACTCCTAGGAGATTACTAACACACATCTCTAGGGGCACCTAGGGTGTCTCCAAGGAGAGCTGTAGCATGTGAGTTCTGCTGTAATGATGGGAGGTTCCTCTGATGATGACAGATTCTATGATATTGTTGGGATGTGGTAGGAGGTAGAAGGCCGACAAACTGAAGCTCTGGGGTCTTATCTTCATCTCCTGTGTTTCCATTTCTCTGCTCCCTGTCTATAAAGAGATGAAGGGCAGCTCCCTCCACTGTGACATTTTATTCATGTGTATGAGGCCCATCAGTCACGGACCAGATCTTCTGGAACTGAACCCAAATCAACCCTTCTCCTTTTGTTTATATCGGGCATTTTTGACCCAGCAAGGGAAAGTAACTGTTGCAGATAATCCCTTTCTTCTTCCGGAGGAACAGTGATGCGCTGTCACAGGTGCACGTTCTTCAAAGGATGCTACCAATCACAATGGGATAACAAGTCAATTTGGAAAAAGGACAGTGTAAAAAAAAAAGACTGAGAAAAACCATACAGTTTGAAGCTCAAGATGCAGAACTAGCATA
Organism: Alexandromys fortis; assembly: GCF_014885135.2. NCBI lineage: Eukaryota > Metazoa > Chordata > Mammalia > Rodentia > Cricetidae > Alexandromys > Alexandromys fortis. Next base: position 4,681,325 of record NW_026067942.1, on the reverse strand, counting down.
TGGCTGCTCCCGTCTTCCTAGTGTGCAGGAGAACAGAGGAGGTGGAGTGCTCAAGACTGAATGTTGGGAGGAAACGCCCTGGGTAATTGCAAAACATACAACTGAGAGCGTTAAACCACCCAGGAAAGCGTGTGGTCTGTTTCCATTTTCACACTCGTCTGCTTCTGTGTTCTAGTGTGCAATATTTTACTAACACTAAATAGTGAGTTTCTGTGTACTACTTTATCACACCTCTCACTCGTTTCTTTTTCCCTTTGTGAAATAAAGGCTCTGTTCACCGCCAACCGTGTGCCTTCCCGTGGTCCTGAGTTATGCTTCCATCGCTTGTATTCATTTGTTCTTTCTCTACTTCCACCTCTTTCTTCCCTTCTCATCTTCCCTCCCTCCCTCCTTCCCTTCTTCCCTCCCTCCTTTCTTGTCTCTCTTGCTTTCTTTGAGACAAAGGTCTCTCTGTAGCTCAGTGAGTGACTCCCTGTGACTCTGTTTCCCTCTCTTCCGTGTGCTAAGGCCTGACTGAGAGGTAAGACAGACCTCAAGATTTTGTCTGGCACACAATGGGCATCTTCCCCAGCAGCCAGGCTACACCAGCCAGACTCCCACCCTCCCTCCAGAGCCAGTGGCTGCTCATTACCATTGGAATTACAGCTGAACTCCTTTGTGTAGCCTACAAGTCACCACTCTTTCTGTCCTTTCCCTACCCTGCACCTATTTCCTCTTCTGTGGTCTCAAGCAGATGCCTTTCTGTAGCTACAAAGGCCGTGTTTTATGCTGCTGCAATAATGCACCGTATTCTGGAACAGAACGCCCTTGTGTCTGCTCTTGACTTGGGATTTTTTCACCAGCAGTACAGGTTCAAGGATTGGCACTAGGAAGCCTTCTGAGTTTTCTGCTGAAGAGGCCCCTCTACCCTCTCTTGCTTCTCCTGCATTGCTGCTTCCCACATCTCTCTGTGTTCTTCAGTGCATATGTTACCATTTGTGATGTTTGTTCTTTATTATTTTCACTAACTTGTGTGCTGTGCACCTTGTTAGTGTGTAGAGATGGTTCATTGGTGTGAGGATTGTGCCTGCCATGTTTATTATTGTGTGTTCCATCTGAGAAAGCTGTCTTAAGCATAAGACTCAGTTAAGATCTTAAATTAATTGTTATGTTATGAGGTATTAAGTAAGTTCTTGTTGAATATTGCATTATACTTTCTCACATTAAAATACCCACTGTATTAATATTATATGATCATCTAAATAATGATAATAATAATAATAATAATTAAAACATCACAAGATGTCTCCAACCCTCTAAGGCATTAGCAGGAAGATATATCTCTGGAGCTATTCAGACAAGTCTGGGTATGGAAACCTTCAGCTGGGGGAAGATTTGAGTCAGACGTAAGTCATTGTGATTTCCTAAGCATATGGGCAAAACCACTTGGATAAGTTTCACAATGATATTTCTAATATCGCCAAGACCCAAATCCTGCCACACTATTTTAAACTGCTGTCTACAAACGTGCTATGGCCCCTGAAAGGACAGGCACAGCTGTGACTACTGTCCGGGTAACAAAGATGAGCATGTTCATATTTTTAGCAAGTGGATTTAGCTAATACCCATAGCAAGGGGACATCTGTGTGTGTTTAAGGGTTGATTGTAGTGCTTACTACCAGACCACTCTAAGCTATGAGACCATGGCTCTGGATTCAGACCAGCAGAAAGGGGCTTCCTGCTCTCCCAGCTACAGACTGAAGATAACACACTCCTTTCTTGAGTCCTTACTCTTCTTATGTGTGAAGTCAGAATTTGTTTCTCCACGGTATTGGAGCAATCAGACCAGACAGTGAATAGGTGTGTCCTTGGCATACATGTGGTTCTCCCTAAATAAAGTGACAGAGGGGAAGAGCTGTGACTGGCTCACTAGCATTGATTTTTCACTCTTAAAATGTAATATTTAATCAGCAGATTATAATGCAGTGAGGTAGAGTATGGTCAGTACACGTATTTGCGATGGAGTGGTCTGATCTGGGCAGTAAACATATCTGCCACCTCAAATACTAATGCCTTTATGTTGAGAACATCTGAAATCCACTTTTGAAGTTATTTTGAAATGTAACACACCCCACTAACTGTTATTATTACAGTCTGAAAGCAGGGTCCCAGATCCATTATTCTAGTGTGGTCAAAGCTATCTGCTTCGGCCAATACATTCCCTTTTCTCTTCCATCCTGGTCCCAGCCAGGACAGGTTTCCTGTTCTTCAGGGCTGACAGTTTCAGATTGTACACACAGGCAACACCTGGTACCACCAGGAGCATGTCTTTAGCACCTGACTTAACATCATTCTGCATAGACTCTTCCACATCTGGACTGTTATGAATAAGGTCCCAGTTTCCACAGGACGGGCACCTCGGGGTCAGTACTGCTCAACTGTCTTTACTACGTCCACGGCGGTACTGGTGTTGTCTAGAGGGCCACAGGCTCATTCTAAGATGGAAGGATGACAGAAAGTTAGAGCAGCTTTAATGGAGTAAACAGTTCTTTGGGATGGGAGGGGATTCTTGCTTGGGTGTTCAATGGGACTCCGGGATCCTCCGCCTTTCTCTGCTGGTCCTGTTCAGAAACCCACCCCAGTTCCTTCGTGCTCTGTCGTCCTCGCAATGTCTTTCTGGTTCTTCTCTCAATTTTCCTGTTTACTTATGACTGCCTACTCCCTCTCACCACTCTAGTGGCTGAAAATTGAATGCAACACTTGTAAGGATTTCAAAATTTTTCTTTGTAGAAAGAGGAAAAGAAATCTCAAAATCCGTGTGGAATCACAAAAGACTCCAAATAGCCAGAAAGTCTTGATAAAAAAAAAAGGATCAAGCTGAAGGCTTCACACTATCGGCTTTCAAAATATAATATTATTATTTTTTTTAGTTTTAAATATTTTATATTGGCTTTGATTTTTTTTGTACATTGATACAAAGTTGAGATTACTTTTGTTAGAACATAATGTATATACATGTCTAATCTTGTACATGGTATGGTACCTATGCAATTGATTTAACTATGTAATGCAAATTTTAAGCCCTTGAAAGTTATTATTACCAACTAGCTATTATAATAAGGAAATGAAGATTAATGAACTTGTAGAATTAGGTATGTTTTCAAGGTCAAACAGATATATTTTATATAGACAGGTCATCTTCAAACATTTCAGAGATCTATATAATATAACATTTAAAATATTTTAATAACATAGTCTCTTTTTTTATGACAATGAGACATGTCTGCTTCTCGCAGTACCAATATACTTCAAAGAAGATGGTGGACATTGGAGAAACTCCACATGGAGTTTACTTTATTTATTATTTATTTATTAAAGATTTCTGTCTCTTCCCCACCGCTGCCTCCCCTTTCCCTCCCCCTGCCCCAGTCGGTGTGATTTTACATTATCTTTTGAAAGACCTACCTACCTTCCTTCCTACCCCTCCCTCTCTGTCTTTCCTTCTTCCCTCCTTCATCTCTACCCTCACTCCTCCTTCCTTCCTTCCTTCCTTCCTTCCTTCCTTCCTTCCTTCCTTCCTTCCTTCCTTCCCCTTCCTTCCTTCCTTCCTTCCTTCCTTCCATATGTTTGTATATATGTGTGCATGTGTACATGTGTGCACGTGTACATGTGTGCATGTGTGTGTGCAGATTCCTCAGTGCTTGCAGAGGCCAGAGGCCTCCTTTCTTTCCTTCCACCGTGTGGGTCCTGTGAGCAAACATGGCTCTCCTGGCTTGTTGCGTACCTTCCCCTGCTGAATCCTCACCCTGGTGTAATTGCTATGGTTTATCAGTGGTTTTCACCTTCCTAATGCTGTGACCTTTTAGTACACAGTTCCTCACGTTGTGGTGACCCCCAACCATAAAATTATTCATGTTGCTACTTCATATTGCAGTTTTGTTACTGTTATGAATCATAATATAAATAATTTTGGAGACAGAGGTTTTTCGAAGGGGTCATGACCCAAAGGTTGAGAACAACTGGTTTGGAGAACTGTCTGGCAAAGGACCATAAGCAGAGGCTTGGTCGAGGGGAAAGTATTGTGACCATCTATGGTCCTTTGAGAATTGAAGCCTGATGAAGGTACTTGAGCCAGTGAGGGTGTGTCCACAAGTCAGTGAGGGTGTGCCCACAAGTCAGTGAGGGTGTGTCCACAAGTCGGTGAGAGTGTATCCACAAGTCAGTGAGGGTGTGTTCACAAGCCGGTGAGGGTGTGCCCACAAGTCAGTGAGGGTGTGTCCACAAGTCGGTGAGAGTGTATCCACAAGTCAGTGAGGGTGTGTCCACAAGCCGGTGAGGGTGTGCCCACAAGTCAGTGAGGGTGTGTCCACAAGTCGGTGAGAGTGTATCCACAAGTCAGTGAGGGTGTGTCCACAAAGCAACTGCAGATCCCAGGCTTTCTTTCCACATTGGCTTTTTCCACACGCTGCTTCCATGATATGTTGCAGTTTCCCCTGAGTTCTACATCTGGAACAGCCTCCAGACTGTGTTGTACAAGGGAGTAGCTTAAAGAAGTTTGCTAAACCGGCCGGTAGTGGTGCACGCCTTTAATCCCAGCACTCGGGAGGCAGAGGCAGGCGGATCTCTGTGAGTTTGAGGCCAGCCTGGTCTAGAAGAGCTAGTTCCAGGACAGGCACCAAAACCTCAGAGAAACCCTGTCTCGAAAAATTCAAAAAAAAAAAAAAAAAAAAGTTCGGGGGAAGCGAGGACCTGTTCATGGTGACACAGCAAATTTACTGTCTTCAAATTAAACCCCGGCCCGTTTGCTTCCATCTGTCAAGCTCTGCAAGAGGAGGAAGGACACACAGACAGGCTGCTTTGTCCCAGCTTTGTGCCGTCCAGTGTCATTACCAATCAGCTGTTTCCCATTGGAACGCTATTCCTCAGTATTTCATCCGCACAACAAAACCACCATCGGTGATAAGCGTATTCAGAAGCTCATTTACGGAGACATGTGGATAATGTGGCTTTTTCTCATGGTGACTGGCTGTCTGATTTCTCAGCTGCTGTACTTTGAAGCAGATGACAGAAAGACAGCATAGGGGACTGGAGATGATGCCTTAGTGGGTATGGCACTTACTTCACAGCTAAAGAACCAGAGTTCAGATCCCCAGAACCCAGTAAAAGCTAGCTAGGTGTGGTGACTCAGTGGAGTGGGGACAGGGGATCCTGGAGCCGCTGGCTGGCTTGACTAGCTGAATCAGTGAACTCTGTGTTCAGCGAGAATCCTTAAATACAGTAGAGAGAGATCAGTGGAGACTCTGGAGACCAACTTGGGGCCTCTGCATACACACACACACATGCTTGCATGCACACCAGCACACACATGATCCTCCCTCCACACATGCAAATATTCATCTATACACATGCGTGCATATGCAGAATACAAGGATAGCAGAGCACACTGAAAGAGACTAGGTGTCGTGGATGGGTGCTATTTCGTTTTGGTTTTTGTATTGTCTTGACAAATGAGTATGCAAGAGACAAACGACAAAAGCAGACGTGAACGGTAAATTTAGAACATGTGAAGGCACCCGGCTGTGATCATATGGCTATCAATCATAAGAGCTGAAGTCTACGATGACGACTCTGTCACTCGATTCTGCTGAAATGCCCTCTTTAAGATGGTGAGGAAATTTGAACTGTATTTTAGAATACTTTAATCACAAATTAGGCTGGGGTAACAAACATTTTATGATTATGAAGTCAAACACTGAAAATCCATCACTCAGAGAGACACTTTCTCTGATGGCTTTGTGTGGCTGTGGTTGAGTGACTCCAACCCTGGAGCAGCTGGCGTTTAATTGACTTGCAGAGCTTCTAGGAGTCATTTCTTGGCCAGCCTGTCACTCTTTGCTGTTCAGATGGTGTGTTCCTATCTGCCTTTTCGAGGGTGTTTTCTGGGATTTGAGCCAGGTCAGGCGCCATGTATCCCAGCACTGTGAGGAGTTTTACTTTCCTTTTCGAGAGTGTGGTATCCAGAATATCTTGAAAGAATCTTCTCCTTGATTCTCTTTTAAAAATGATTTCATTTTTGTTATTTTTAATGTGTGTGTGTGTGTGTGTGTGTGTGTGTGTGCGCGCGCGCGCGCGCATGTGTGCGTGAGTGCAGGTGCCCCGGAGTCCAGAAGAAGGTTTTGGATCCCTGACCTGAGGTTACACATGGTTGTAAGTACCTGATGTGGGTTCTGGGAACTGCACTGGGCACCTCTGCAAGAGAAGCAAGTGCTCTTAGCTCCCTGCACCCCAGCCATCTCTTCATCCCTTCTTTTCTTACCTTTAAAGGGGGTGTTAACTCCTCTTTTCAGCAGGGAACTAGTTTCATGTTGCCATCTAGAACCTGGCCATACCATCATGCCCCAGTGACCTGTGGGCAGTGACCTGGCATGGCCAGAGCCCCTTCAAGTGATAAGAGATTAGTTCAGGTTTTCACTGAAGCCAGGCTGATCCCCAGGCTTCCTTCCTCCTGCTGGGATCTCTAGCATTGGGATGATGTCAGCAGGCTCTGGAGGTCTTTGATACACACAGAGAGAGGCTATCTGAGAACAAAGACAACACAGGGGGCAGAGGGCAGAAACGCGATGACATAATAGAAATAGCTGGTAAACATTTACCCTGTGCTAGCGTTGAACGCAGCCCTGTAGACTTTAGAGGAGCCAGTACTCTGTCATGTTCAATGCTTTATTGTATACACCGCTTTGAGTGGCTATCTGGCAGTTTTAAACCAGAGGTCTCCTATTTCATATGCACCCTAAACTTTCTTTTTCTACACATGAAATCATTTTAAGATCAGAGAGTATGATGAGATAAAACCGAACTATGTATAAAACCCACCCAGACCACGAGGCACTCCACAGTAAAGGTCTCTGAATTCAGCAGCAAGCAGGCTCTGAGATTTCCCCAGGGGCATCTCCCTGATGGGGTGTGACTGCCCCACTATAGCTGGTAGCAATTGTTCTCCTTTAATCTTGGGGTGCATCTCCCTTGCTGAGGAGGATGGGAGTCCAGCCTGCTTTAGGAAGGCTGAGGTCCTGAAGAAGGAAAAAGACTCCATCCTGATATGCTCTGGGGTTGTGTAGGATCACACAGGGAGGGCAGTGGTTCTCACGAGAGTTCCCAAGAAGACCACAGTGAAAGAGTAGAGAAGCTGATTTTGGTCCTAGTTCAGGCCCATCTGGAGGAACAGCTGTGGAAGACAAGGACATGTTTATCTCTTCTGAGAGGAAGCCTGGTGAATAGGCAGGGTGTGCAGGGTGCACTGCCCGGCAAAATAGAGGCCGGTTCCCACCCTCCAAACTTGGGGTGGAAAGGAGCTGAATCAAAACACAGCTTGTTTTGAAATCAAATAGCTGAAAGGCTTGTGAATTGAGGGTTAGGAAAGAGCTGAGACCATTGGGACCGTTCGTCTTGGTGCTCTGGCCATTGGCAGCAAGCGGACCAAGAGTGTATCTGTGTCTGACTGTAACGGTAGCCTCTCCACTGTGAAAACCCAACTTCTCTTCTACATCCTTAGAGGCCAGTTCCCTTGGGATTTGATTGGGAGATGGTGTTCTTAATGGCCTGAATAAGTCAATATAATTTATTATATCGCATATGAGTAAGCTCTGCCTTCTTTCTGCTTTGGAAAGGTCACACCGTGAGTTTCTTCACAAATGGATTCAGTAGCCTGGGCTTTGCTCTTCCAAATTAATGATCATGATAAACTAATTTTTTTTTAAGTGACTGCTTCATAAGTTCTCAAAACTAAGAAGAATAAAAAAACCCAGCATTTTTGACATTTGAAGAAAAAGATAGAAATACTGATTGCGATTTGGTGATAAGAATTCCAAGGGCCATTTCTTTCTCGGTCATGCAGCACTGTTGTTGAGGCTTGTCCTGTTTACACGGGCGTAAAGCTTCAAGAGAAAGACGAAGCGGAGCCCAGTTATTCTGTGCAAGGCGTATTCTATCCGTCCATTTTCTGATTGTTTTTCATGAGGGGACATTACAAAAGATCAGGTCTAAACTACAAACCAATGGTGGAAGGGGCAAGTGCAGGTCCCTGTTCAGGGGGGTGAACAAGCTTTGCAAAACATGGGCTGAGCTTTCCGTGAAGCCACTGCTAGACAAACACGGAGGAGTGATTTCACAGCAGCGGGGCTTCCTTTATGTAAATACTCAACCCTGGGACTCAGAAAACAAACTCAGAGAAAAACATGATTAATCAGCTTGAATTTCCCCAGCCCCTCCTCTCAGCATCCTAAAAGAACAAACAGGCCAACGCAGAGGAATGCATTCGACCAGGACAAATATGACAGTTTCGTGTTGCCCTCGATAGAACCCTTTGGTTTATTTATTCCAGTGTTCTGAGGCATAGTACATGTGAAAATAGTCAAGCAGCCACTTAACCCTTCCAATTGCCTTTCCTTTAGAATGTTGACTGGCCGACTTCTGCTTGACTCAACACACAGGTTGTATCCTATTGTTAGGCAGACATAGGCCTTAAAACATGCCTGGCACAGAAGCCAGCCCACTATTAATATGTAAACCATTCTGACATAGAGGCTGACCTGCCTATAAACAGGCATTTTTGGAGCAGGAGAAGATAGACTCTTAGCTTGAAGATCTTATATAAAAAACTGCAAATAAAGAGTAAATCTAAGTCTGAAACAGGTTCTGCACAGACAGGCAGAACATCAGAAGACAATAATTCTTGTTCCTCGATTTGCCACTGTGATTTTCCTCACAGAATGTTTAGTATACCCCATATCTGCACCAATGAAGCTGTTCTGAGAATCAGGTCACAAGCCCCGGGCTCCTGTGGGCTGGTCAGTTGGCACCTCACATCTGAGTCTGCAGAAGGCAGGGTATTTGCTCTTAGTGAGCAACCACCTTTTCTCCCTTCTGCTGTAGATGGCTTGCTTACACTCAAGGATGTTTATTGCAGGACTGGGAAGGGAAGTGTAACTTCCAGGTATTAGAAATCAGCTCTGTTCTCCTGGGTGTAATCAACCATAATGTTAGTGCAGTGAGGTGGCCGATGTCAATTGGTATGTCACTTGAGGGTCTCTCACACGCCTTTAACAGCACCAAATGCTGTGTTTAATGGTAATTGTTAATGCCAAAGGTGTTCATCACACTACCCTCGTAAGTAGGCATAATTACATATTTCAAACGAGTTTCATGTGTTCTTAAAAAAAACCCATATTGAGAAAGCTTCTTCCTTTTTAGGAAACAGCTTCTCGGTAGGATTATCACCTAACAGTGCTTAGGAAATCCTCAGGACAGAACTTTTCAGAGATGGAGGAAGGCACGTGTGTGGAATGGTGGACCCAACTGAAAATTAAGTATTCTATTTGGCCATTGGTCTGCTCTTAGGAGCCTGGTGGTCATACTCAGCTACTTGAGGATTAGATGTAAATGAGATTCTGAAAACTGCAGAGCAATCTTTCAGAGATGTTAGTTATCTTTGTTTAACATGTATGGTCGGAGAAGATTAGCACCTTGCCCTAGTCAAATAGCTAGCTTCTTTGAAAAGATAGGCCATGAGCACACGTGTATACCACCTAAACACTATTTATAAACATCAGTGGAAATGTTTAAAAACTCCATTATTTTCCTGCCATATTCTTTCTTCATGAAACCAAGCCACTTTCATGTTCCCCTCCTAAACCCATCTCTATGTTTCCAGTGAAGGAGTCTGGGAAAATCTCACCCCCAAACTATGGCACCATGGTACACTGGTGATTTAAACGAGGTCCCGAACAATTGTCAGGTGCTGGAGGCTTCAGTCTGACAGCCATTTGTAAGCGAGAACGTAAGTCTTCTCTGTCTGTGCTCTTCCATCCGATTATCTCACTCTGGAGGACACTACACCCAGATGGCCTTCCATGGGACAGCAGCTGTCCCTTGGCTTCATTCAAACCCAACAATACTCTTTCTATAAGCTGAGTCTTGTGGCTTGGACCATTTATGATCCCCCAGAAATGTCAAAATTATCTCTTTTCTCCTTCTTCTCCTCTCCCGTGAATAGTCTCTGAATCGTAGTTGACGCCGTGCCCGTCAGAAATTTGTGAGTCCTTTATCCAAATAATCTGACTTTTCCAGTTCCTTCAAGAGAAACTAGAGAAGGGGTGGCAGGGAGGGATGGACTTTCCTTTGCCCAATCTGTAAGATTTGCAATAGTTCTAATGATGTAATATGAACTTATATATGATATAAGATATATGAACTTATAAGATAAATGCCTGCGTTAGTCAGCTTTCTGCTCCTGTGACAAGACACCTGAGCAAACAGCTTATGAGGAAGAAATATTGATTTGTAATTCAAGTCTGTGAATACTTGGCTCTGCCCCTTTGGGCCGGTGGCAGTGTCACACATCATGGCGCGAGCATGTGACAGAGGAGGCCCGTGGGAAACAAAGAAAGAGACAGGAAGGGGCCTGGGTCCCAGTACCCCCTTCCTGGACATGTGTGCAACTATCCAAATTCCTTCTGATAGACCCCTGCCTCAGAGAGTTTTCACTACTTCTCAGTTTCACCGTGGTTTGGATACCAAACCTTCAACACATGATTCCTTAGGAGCTCATTCGAGATCCAAACTATGGGATGTGCCCTCTCTACCCCATTCACAGGGTACTCCAGATGTTTCCTGTACTGCAGGTATTGTCTCCCATTGTTGGTTTTCTCGAAGCGTTGTTACTATAGGGTTTCTGGATGTTTACGTTTATAACTGGAAAGTAAACATAGGTTTAAAAATAGTTAAGTTTTTTTTTTTTGAAGGATTTCTTGTTGGTGGCCTGATTCCTGAGTTTTCACCAATTCGCTTAAAGGAGGGGCAGGGGAGATGGCTCGGTGATTAAGAGCACCGGCTGTTCTTCTAGAGGATCCAGGTTTGATTTTCAGCACCCACAAAGCTCATAACTGGTTATTACTCTAGTTGTAGGAGATCCGACACCATCTTCTGGCCTCTGTGAGCGCTGCATACATGTGGTGCACAGGTATACGTGCAGACAAAACACCCACACACATAAAATAAAACTAAATCTCAAACTAAAAAGTAATCAGAATTAAAAACCCCAGGTCAAAGGAGAGGACCCTAACCAGAAATGTCCTCCTCTGCTATCTTCCATCATCCAAGGAGTCTGTCTCTTCATCTCTTCCATAATGTCTTTGAATACTTATTATATATTATAACTGTACTTTGTTATCTATTTTTATCCTGTTAGTTCTTCTAGGGATCTAACAATGAAGTCCCTTTTTGCGGCATGTCCCAAAGACTGGAAGCAAGCTTGGCAATCCATAATGTATAACTCTGCTCTAGGGGGAGAACTTGGGCTCAGTCAGGTACTCTCAGCTGGTATGCTTGCTCAGCTGGCCCCTGATGGGAGCTCAGTCAGCTCTCAGTTCCAGGAAACACTTCATGGGGATTTTGTCCAGGCTATAGATTTCAACATTCCTGGGTTTATTCTAGATGTCTCACCTCACATAAAGTTAAGGTTTTTGCTGATTGTAGTTGCATAGAAGATACTGTGAAACCATCTTGCCTACTAGATCGTAGCTCAGGGCCTCACCGGACTCTGCTCTTCCTTGGAGGAGTTTATATATCTTGTGGGAAATGGTTACAAGGGTGGCATTGGCCTCTCCACTTAGATGAACTAATGCTTTATGAGACCAAGGAGAAAGAGACTCAGGTGATGTCCTTGTTGCATCACTGCAGGTGATGGAGCTCGCCCAACACAGTGGCATCGCAGGTCTCAGAGCCTTTCCATGCAGTACCCTGTACCAAGAGTCAGTGTGGCAGAGAGAGGCGTGTGGAACGTCCCTCCCAGAGAGGGACTACAGCCAGCTATTCTTGGTGATTGAAGAAATCTTTTCAGTTCAGTTTCCCATGAGGTGGGCAAAAAGCAAAGCCAGAATTCGCCCCAATGGCTGAGGATGCCAAAACCTGGTGGTGACTAGTTCCACACAGGTAAGCTATGAAAGCGCCAACTCCCCTTGGGCAGGTTCTCTTTGAGGACAAGAGTTGGCCAGGTTCAATCAGTACTACCCGGACAAACTGAGCACCAATTTTTTTCCTAGATTATGTCCTTTCTTTGAGACACCATTTTGGTGATTTCTTTTGTGGATAAATGGCAAATGCCGTGTAATTCTGCCAAGTCTCCTGAGCTCTCTGGAGGTAAGGGCACCAAATGGAAAAGTTTTCAGAATTAGGAGTCAACCGTGCCTCTCTTTCAAGAAATGATGGGAGGTAGGATGACCAAAATCTCTTCCCCTGTGCTGTAAGTGAAATCAGTTTAACTGGAAATGAAAATGCAGGTTTTCTTAAAACACCCCACAGTCTTCTTCATTTACTTGTTCATTTCCCTTTCGATTCATCTCTCCACTTGGGTTGTTTACATAGGTTAAAAAACTGTCTAAATTAAAACATTACACTGAAGACCCTGGTCACCTGCCCCTGTCTGTGTCAAGAATTGAAAAGGGCATGCTCCAACATTTAAATCTAAGTAGCAGGAAATCTTTAGACTGAATACAGATATTATCATATATTTCACAATCCAAGAAACTTCCCATGTACTTATGATACATATATCAATAACTTCTCAAGAATGTGCACACCCAGGGTGAAGGAATCAGCACCATTAGTCCCGTGTGGAGTGGCCTCACTAGGAAACAATCCTAGAACATATGTGCTTTCTCTACAGATTTATTTAATATTCACAGTGAATCATTGTGCTGATCAGTTTTAACTGTCAACTTGACACAACCTAGAATTAGCTGGAGAGGGTTTCAATTGAGGAACTGTTTAAATAAGGTTGGCCTGTGGGCATGTCTGCGTGGGAATTGTCTTGATTGTTAATTGAGGTGGGAGGCTCCACCGTGGATGTGGGCAGCACCATGTCATGGGCTGGGATGTGCACTATATAAGAGTGAAGAAAGCTGGCTGAGTGTAAGAACAGCCAGCAGGCAGCCAGGGCACACGCCTCGCTCTCTGCTCTTGACTGTGGCTGGGATGTGACTAGTGCTGGAGTTCCTGCCTTGATTTCCCTGACTTGGTGCAGCATGGGATTGTTAGCCAACCAAATCCTCACATCCTTCAAGTTGGTTTTGGTCAGGATATAT
>NW_026067942.1:4613993-4668073 GCF_014885135.2 Alexandromys fortis | reverse complement strand
TATATATAATAGCAACAGAAATGAAACCAGAGTAATCACCCATTCACATTTCTGTACAGGAAATAGGAACAACAAGGTTGGGTTCAGGGTTGAACATGGGTGCCAGCAAAAATTAAGACAAAAGGAAATACTATGCTTGTTTTTAATTGGTTAGCCATTCAGACCAGCGTTCAAAATGCAACAAAACTCCAAGTGTGTAAAGCTGGTAACACTGACAACTAAGTGCACAGCTCACAGTAGTTGTGATGAGCAGCAGGGATGTGTGAACCCGGGGAAGGTAAGAAAGAGGCCACTCCTCGTGCTAACTGCTCCGTCAGCTCAGTTCTCTTGCCGAAGACCTCAACTTTGATGGATTTGAGTAAGAGTAAGTGGAGGACGTGGGGTTAGCGAGCGTCTCACTTCCAAGGGCTACCTCTCTTCCCTCAGTCTCCATCATGGAGGCGTTAGTATATTGTTATGTAGAAATACGTTTATCTGTATTCAACACAGAAACTGCCTTCAATGTTTTCTTTCTGTTCATAACCCATCTAGTTTAGACCCAAAACTTGTAGGAGAATGAATCTGACTGTAGAAAAGAAAAATTCTCTTTATTGACCCTATTGTATGGTGAAATGAAATTCATGCTTTATGTAAAAGGGAACACCGGATTAGGGATTGATGTGGTACAAACGGCAGGTATTATCTGGGGAAGTAAGCAGAGTCTCAGTAGGTTTTCTAGGCTGGCTTTGAACTTGTGATTCCCCTGACTCTACGTCCTAGGTGCTGGGTTAGGTCTCCATCAAAGCAGTCATTAACAGGGGGAAACTGCTTAACCACTCTTTGGTGCGTTTCCTTCTTAAGAGAGCTGAGGAGATTTGGCCAGGCAACTTCCAAGCTCCTTTCCAACGGTGTACATCACGATGCAGTGATTGAATGCATTCTCCGTGAACATCAGCACAACATAGGCTAGAATTACAAATTATTTCTGCCTCCAAGTGGTCACAGATCAACCAGAGATGGGTAAAACCACTTAGCTAGTAGGAAAATAGAGAAAACCATGCAGTTGGTACGTCTCCAATCTCTTCTCGCTACGTGTTGTGCAAAGAGCTGTGGCCCCCTCTTCTTGGTGCCCTCTTGCATGGCTTCCAAGACAGAACACTCCCCTTCTTTTCCTCTTGCTTTACCACGAGCGCATCCTCACTCTTTGCTCTCTGTGCTAAATGTTCATGTTCTTTTTACCTCGGGCCTTCCCTGTCTTTGCATGCTTTCTCCGTCTGTGGTTTAATTGATCTCTTTCTGTGTTAGCTGTGCTCTGCTGGTCCCCGGGTCTGTACCTGAAGCAGAAACTTCGCATTTGATCTCTGCTCTGTATTCCTGTCTACTGCCCAGTTGGCTGCCATGCTCGCATAGTTCATGGACGCTTTAATTTCAACACATCTTCCTCTTTGACTTTCTCCTTTTGTCATCCCCAGTCTCCTCAGGAAAGAGCAGTTTTCCATTTCTTTGCTGGGGCCTTAGTAGTTTTCCTATCAGTGCTCACAGATTTTTTTTATATCTTTCAAGAGATTAGAGACTTCCTCTAATTAATACACCAAAGCCTTTGTGCTTATGTATTTGTTTTCATTGTCTTTTGTGTGTGTGTATGTGTTTCTAATTCTAGACTTAAATCAGCCTTTGAGTAAGTGGCTTCCAGTCACTGAAGTGATACGATTAATAAATGAAGGAAGAAAAGCAGAACTAATAAACTCATAATGATTTAAAAAGGCGCAAAACAGTTTATGCTGTAGACTAACAACATTTGAATGAACATGGTCCTATAAACTAGTACTGTGAGGCTTTACTCATGTTAGTGTAAATTACACAATACATTTAGGAAGAGGCAGAGAGCTAAGCACCTAAGCCAGGCACTATGGCTTCCCTAGCCCCAACACTGGAAAGTGAATCAATCTAGGCCTCGTGTGTGTTACATTGTCAACCTTTGAAAAATATTTTGCATTTTGAGATGATGTCAAGCTAATTTTCCTAGCCTGGTTACTCTGCCACCCTCTGTAGTCCTCTTGCCTCAGCCTCCTGCAACTGGAGTCAAAGGCCTGAACCGGCCAGCCTGACTCAGCTGTTGTGAAAGACGAAGTTTTCTATGAGAAGGTCATTTATATGCCAGAGGGGTCACATGGAATGAGGGAAATGGACTCCAAAGGCCACTGGGTCTTACAGTGTGCTCATTGCATGTGATGTTGAAGTCATTTTTTTTTAATTATGAAAAGGATTGGTCCTGATTCTGGCACAGCCAAGATAAATTAGACCCAAGAGTTCTCTTCTGTTTGGATCCTGAGAGACAGGTTAAGCCTTTGGGTTGGGTGTGGTAGGTGGTACCATCTTTTAATTAAAAGAAGTTTGCAAAATTGTCCCCGGGGAGTAAACAGCAAATCACATAGGTAATTTACTTACTTACAATAGCTCGGTGTAATGGTTCTTCTGCCCTTCTGGTGGTGCAAAGTGTGTACCTTACACAACTGTTCTGTTTGACTCTCAGTGCAGTTACAATGGTGTGAAGTTAGTAGGTTTTTGTTTAAATAATATTTGTTTAATTTTTATGTATATGAACATTCTTTCTGCATTTAAATATGCGTGACACATGCATAGCTGGTACCCACGGAGGTCAGAAGAGAGTGATGGATCCTCTGGGACCAGAGGCAGGAGGGTAGATGCTGGGATTCAAACCCCATCCTCCACAAGAGCAGCAAATGCTCTAACCCCGGAACAATGTCTTCAGCCCCAAAGGTTACTATTATCAACACGGCAGGGTCTAAAATAACTCAGGAGACAAGCCTCTGAGCATGTTTATGAGGGCGTGTCTAGAGGAGGTTAATTGATATATGGAATGCCCCACCTTGAAGGTGGGTGGCCTTTTCTATGGGTCGGGGTTCTAGGCTGCATAGAAACAGGGAAGCAAACTGAGCAAACGCTCATCACTCTCTGTTTCCTGCCCACAGTGCAGTGTGATCACCGGCCTCATGTCCCTGCCACCATGATAGACTCTGTCTCTTGGAACTGGCAACCAAAATAAACCCTTAGTTTATGGTGTTTTAATGAAGTATTTAGTCACAGAAATGAGAAATGAAACTAATAGAGATTATAAATGTCCAGAACTTTGTTATAAAATAGGTTTTATGTTGGATGACACTCCCCAATATGTCATTGGATAGAATGTTCTAGGAGCATTTTGAGGTAGGCAAGACTATGGTGCATTATTTAGGAGGAGATTTGTTTGCACTAAATCAAACCATCACAGTTGGGAGGCAGCTTTAGGCCTGAGAAGGCAGATCTGTCAAAGGCAATGCCGGGAGAGAGCAGCCTTACTGTGAGCCAAACAGGAGCCTAGCATGGCTGGGGCAGGGGTGGATGGCTTCTTGGATTCCTAAAAGGATCTGGCATCAGTCAGTGGCGCTCACCTCTGTATCCATGGTCTTCACACTGCAGCAGATGCTCACAGTCCCTGGGGCCCCCATGCTGCTGCACGCCCTTGCAGCCACAGTACCTGAGGCCTTCACACTGCTGCATGCCCTTGTTCTCACAGTGCCTGCAGCCCTCATATTTCTGCATGCCTTGCAGCCACAGTACTTGGAGCTCTCATGCTGCTGCATGCTCTTGCAGTCACAGTACCTGGGGTTCTCATGCTGCTGCACGCCCTTGCAGTCACAGTACCTGAGGCCCTCTCACTGCTGCATGCCTTGCAGTTACAGTACCTAGGGCACCTATGCTGCTGCATGCTCTTGCAGTCACGGTACCTGGGGTTCTCATGCTGCTGCACGCCCTTGCAGTCACAGTACCTGAGGCCCTCTCACTGCTGCATGCCCTTGCAGTCAGAGTACCTAGGGTTCTCATGCTGCTGCATGTCTTTGCAGTGCGCTTGAGCACTCACACCCTTACCTCACTGGTACCCCAGGCAGCCCGGCAGGTCCGATGTCCCCACTGTAATGATGTGTAGTTCCAACATGAACCTGCTTCTAAATAACCAAAGCTGTGTGATCTGTGTGATCTGAGACTGATGCTCATTGCCCGTAGCGTGTAAGTTTTGCGATCTGTTAGGGAATGGTGATCCTAACCCGGTGTCTGCACAGTGTTTTAGCCTTGGGGGTGGTGCAGGCACTATCTTCTGGGAATTTGGATGCTTCAGGACTTAGTGCTGATAGCAACATTAATTGTTTCTTTATCAGCTTTATTTTAAAGAAACAACATATATTCCTGGTGGGTCCATAGGTCTTTTCAGAGAAGCGAAGCTGCATCTTTAAGGTACTTAACACTCTACTTGAAGAACAGCCAAATCCTTGAGTTCTTTCCATCTGAGATTCACTAGCTGGTCGTCTGCAACAGCACAGGAGATGGAGAGAATCATGCTTTCACATATGAGACCCTACAGGGAAAATGAGACAGGAAGAAACAGGGAAACTAAGACTGGAAGAAACAGCTACACTGGGGTGTTTTCTATAGTAGACTTGCTGGAGGAGTGGGAGTTGAGGATAAATAGGATGGAGGTAAAAAGAGTTTCATATGGCAATAATAATAAGGAGGAATTCAGCAGGTCGGCTCATCAACTTATATCCCTGCATCCTGTGTCTTCAGGTACCAGGAGGCCTTTCTCACACAGTGCTTTTAGGACCAGCTTCTAGGAATTTCAGAACTCCTTCTTCCAATGTTTATCAAGTTCTTCCACAGGAGAACAGAAGGGAAAGTTCCTTTACTGTGAAACCGTGCCAAGTGGCTCACTTTGGGGTAGTATAATATATCCAGAACCCATATAAATACTCAGATACAGAAAATATGAAGATTTTGTTCAAATTCAAGCTACACAGGGGGAGGCCTCAGGTGGTAATATGGTTGCTGTGCAAGTATAGGACAAAATATGGACTCCTAGAACCCAGATAACCAGGCTGGGTGCTTATGGTGATGAATGCCTGGATTCCAGTGCTGGGGAGGTAAACGCAGGAGGATCCCTGGGGCTCCTGGCCAGGCAGCCTCGCCAAATCAGTGTGACCTTGTCTCCCGAAACAAGGAGGGGAGAATAGAAGATGCTGATGTTCATCTCTGGACTACACACACACACGTGTACATACATAAAAACCTATAAACTATGTACGATTACAAAGTAATATTTAACTTAAAACTAGACAAAGAATCTATCTAAGAAATTAAAAAACATAAACGTCAAGTCTGAGAAAAACAACATGGGTGTGGCTCTCAATGTTGCAAACCGTATCTCTTTCTTCGATTCCAAACTATCTGAACTCAAATGACATGGCATCAGGAAACAGTCCCCACAGTGCTAACTAACTTTTCTATAAACATCCCCACAGGGTGGGAAAATGCAGCAAGGAGGGGGAAAAAGTGGTTTGGTTGCCCTGAGATCTTTTGGTGTGTGCAAAGGACTCAGGAGGGGGCTGTTCATTGGGCGACTGGCCCAGCCCTGCTCTCCTCTTGTTCTGTGCGAGCTGCAGAGGTTCTGTTCCATCATCTCAGCTCCGTCTTTCCTCCAAGCAGACCAAACTGATGGCCTTGAAGGAACCAACAAGTTCTGTCTGTGAAACTGATGGAAACAGCTGTGATTTACCGAGTCTTGGGGACACCGACCATCTGGTGTTTTAAATCTTACACTTATTTTTGTGTGTATGAATGTTCTTTTTGTATATACTTATGTGTGCAAAGTTCACTGGTACCCTTGAGGGTCAGACAGGTCACTGCATTCCCTGGAACTGGAGTTCAAGCTGTGAGCCACCATGTGGGTGCTGGGAATTGAACCTGGGACCTCTGGAAGAACAGACAGTGCTCTTAACCACTGAGCCATTGCTGTTGCTTGTTGTTTCAGTTTTCTCAGAAACCAAGCCAGAGATTATTCTAGCTGCTGTAGTTTCAGGCAATTATATCTCACTTATTAGATGAAAGACTTATAGACATTTTTCGTCATCCTCATCACCGTCATCATTTTGAGACAGGGCTTCTTACAGCCCAGCTGGTCTTAAAGTCACCATGAAGCCAAAGCAGGCCTCAAGCTTTCAGTCCTCCCGCTTTAGCTGTGATTTTGGATTGAGCTCCCAGCTCTAAATATGCAGGCCTAAAAAATTAGTGCAGTGCTTTTATTCTTTGGGAGTTTCATGTGCTCATACAATGTGTTCTGATTATATGAACCCTCTACTTCTCTCCTAGATCATCCCAGATCCACCCCTCCCCCAACCCCTCCTGACTTTATGTCCCCCCCTTTAAAAAATAAGTCCTTAAAACCAGTTTTGTGCTCCCCATGGGTGTGGGGCCATTCGCTAAAGTGGGACTCACTCACCGAGGACCACAAGCTGGGTTTCCTTGGAAAGGTTTTTTTTCCATCTTCCAGGGCTTGACCTGCACTGGTGTGGTTTTATCTCTGTATTGAAGACCAGGGCAGAAAAGAGAGAACTGTTGCTGAGGAACGGTCCTGCAGATCTGAGCGTCTCCGATTTAGGAAAGAATTGTGATAATGTCACTCAGTATTCCACCTACTTCTGGGACGAGAAGATCAGGAGGTTGGGAGACTTGACATGACTTTGATGTGTGAGACATTGAACAGTGCTGCACTGGGGGAATATTCTTTGCAAGAAGACCACGAAAATAGCTATTGTTACAGGAGTCAGGGAGCAAAAACACATGTTCTCAGTGATTCCAGATTTGGGGATGGCTGTCACTAGGGAAAATGCCATTTTATTTAACTTCCATTAATTTTTATTTTGTATCTTGAAGAAAGCCAGCAGTGCCAGAAATGCATATGTGACTATTTTGATCAAACGTTCATGTTAGTCATCATGGCAAAATTGATTTGATTTTATAGACTCATTTGTCAAAAAGGTTGGAAATATGGCACACTAATAATTATAGCAAAGGCTGTAATTATTATTTAAAATTATTATAAAAATTATTTGTTACATTTGTTTTCTTGATTAAGAAGAAATAAAATAAGTAGTACCTATTGAATGAAATTAGGGTGATGCCCAATTTAAATATATACTTTACACTATTATCTTAATAAGTAAAAGGGGATTGGACACACACCTGCTACAGCTGGACGAGGAAGTGCAGATTGTCATGAGGCTGAGGAAAGGTGAGCGTGGCTCTACCCAATGAAATACAGAGGGGACACTGTGGGTTTAAAGAAGGAAAACGTGGGTTTTCAGGATCCCTGAAAAGCCAGGAAGAAAGAGCCACATTAGCAGGCTTTCTCGGGATTGGAAGTGAGTCTTTGGGCTAAGGTCCAAATTATGTATCTATGTTTCACTAGATGACAACTGAGGTCAAGTTGGGAGTTATTTAAAAGCCTGATCCAGACCTTCTGTGAAACCCTGCCAGCCTTTGAGACGTCCCTCAGCACCCGAGGAAGCATAAATATCCCTAGCTTCAGGAGTCTGAAGAAGGCTCGCATTGAAACTGTGAGCGATTGTGGACGAAGCATGCGAGAGTTCATTTAGGAACTTTTCTCGCTGGGGCTGCCACTCACTCGCACCCATGTCGTCTGGGTGTCCATTGTGTAGGACAAGCCATTAGAAAACTGATGAAATTTATTTGAAGTTAACCAATTAATTCTTCTGAAGTGTCATAACTAATGTGCACACAATGTACCCCAGAGTCTTTGAAAAAAATGGAATTAAATAAAAACAACCTTTCAAAAATTAAAAAAGTTTCCCATTACAGATGTTTTAAAAAGCTGTATGATTCTCCTTACCACCAAAGTTCACTGTATTATCTCTTATCTCCTTTCTGTGATTGATGGACATAAATGGCCAGGCTCATTTTACAAGCCCTGTGTCAGGCTAAGAGACGGAGACGGAATAGGGTGTGCTTATCGACAAGAGACTTGATGTGGCAGATGACAGCACACATAAATAAGAATTCATAACAGAATAATTATGTTAATCGGGAAATAATGTCCATTACCATTTCCTCCACTCACAGAGAACACAGAGCTGAGAGGCCATTTTTGGGGAGCATTAGCAAACAGGCAACATATTTACACATGCTTGTGAATTCTGCTCCAGTTAGGAAGTAGATGGGATTTCCTGATGAATGGAAAATGTTAGCGAGTGAAGACTCCCGGGAGTAAGACACCTTGAATACACCTTCCCAGAAGCAATGAGGGCTTTTTATATGCAAGTTGTAGTTTGAAGAACTTAGCATGCCATCTGAAGTTCTTTCTGGTTTTATAACGTTGGGACTGTCATTAGCATTTCTTGGGATGGAAAGAACATGTAAAAGGCTTCTTTTGAGGCTGTTTATCCAGTAGCTCCATGTCCAGCCCCAGAATCTAAACTTGATGGGCCATGCCCCCCTTAACTGTGCCATCTCCGTGAAAGGGGATGCCAGAAAGCATGATGGGTAGACAAGTAGGAGGATGGACTTGTTATAGAGATCATTATCTTCACACTGTCTTATCGTTGCTATTCTAACTATGCAATGGGAGTAAAAAGAATCTAGGCCAGCAAGCAGTTCAGTAGCTAAAATGTTCACCAGGAAGGCCTGACAACCAGAACCAACATAAAAGTGAAAGCAGAGAACTAACTGCATGAAGTTGTCCTCTGACCTCTACATACGTGCTATTCCATGATCATGCTCCTCTCACAATATTAATAAAGTAATTTACAAAGAATGACATAAAGGTTTCTCGCTTTTCCACCAAGTGTTGGCATACAAAAGAGTTCCACAATAGCCTGGAATAGAGTATAACAAAGGTTTATTTATCTGTAAATAAACTCACAGAAAGAGTAGCGATCTGCAGTTTTCTGCATGTGCTGCGAACTGGAGCCAAATCCAGCAGCCAAGAGGCCTGCACATGCTTTTAATCTGCAGTTATAGTACATGAGACCATGCCCAAAGGGGGCCAGTATCTTAAAGGCTATTGGCCTGAAGGAATTTCCACAGCACCTCCCCCTTTTGTCTAAATAAAAGAGTTCTAAGCCTAATACAAAACTATATACAATAAGAACAACTATTAAGCATTGCCCAGGGAAAAGAAAAGGCCCAAAGTGGGCTGGTATCTTAAAGGCCATTGATTTCAGTAGTTCCTATAGCAACCAAGCTTGAGACATTTTGAGAGTTTCATCTCTTTGCTATCTTCCATTTTCTTGCTATGAGACTGGAAGAAGCCATACTTTTCTTCATTGTGTGAACAGCACTGTTAAGGTAATATCAAGAGACACTGGTGGTGGTTATCTGCTAGAACATGGAATGAATTATCAAGATTCTTTGGGTGACAGTTAGAGCACCACTATTTGATACTCAGCTTCTACTTCTGTTTACTTACCCCTATTCCCACCCCCATCATTATCGTCTTGTCTTTCTCACAAAAGCTTCAAATGAGACAACTGCTTGTCCCCCATGCTTCAGGCAAAAATATATTTTTGCTTAACACATTAGTTCAGCTGACATGTGATTATTAAACATGTGTGCCATGCCAAAATGAAAAAGAAATTCTACATCAGATGTTTTGGATAAAATTTTGAAATGTTCCCACTCTCAAGAAGCGGTAGTTTAGTTGGGCCAATAAATATACAAGCAACTGTAAGCAAAGGACTCAGAGACAATTCTTATAAGAAGCCTGGAAGCGTATAGAAGTTTCAAACAGGGATCAGGGACTCAGAAGTGGGAAATCTGGGTCACTGAAAGGTGGCTTTTAAACCAAGTTCTGTGGGAAAAATAAGCTGTGTGTGGGTGTTCTTGTAAATCTAGTATGTAATTTTTTTTTGCTAACTTTTCTCCTTAAAGTGTGTGGTTTGTGGAGAAAAACATCTTGGAGTTGAGAGAGGCAGTATTTGCAGAATGATCCCCAAAATCCCTGCTTGGTCTCTGGGATGCACACGTTTCTGTGCTTCTGTTCTTTTACCCACAGAATGAGGGCTGTGATACATACAAGATGCTTGCTAAGCAGCCATGAGCTTCCCATAGGGTGACCCTGGAATTGAAGTGAGTTGCTGGGGGCGTGTAGCAGTCACAGCAATGCTTGGAACCAACTGCATGTTTAGTTACTAAGTTATTTGATGGGGATGGTAAGTTCCTGATTTGTGCCTTTTGGAAGCTTGGATGTTAGGATGGTAATAACTATACATTTTTAAAATGGAAAGAAAACATTGGGAGCTACACGAAGCAGTAATGATCCATCAGGAAGCCCACTGAGAATTGATTGACCCCTCAAAAATACCCCTGTTGAGAAGTTCCCCTTAAGATGATTAAAAACAAAACCCCAGATAATCTCTGCCCTCAAATTTGTGTAGCAAGGAGTCATTCTTACCTTTGGCCTTTCCAGAGTGTTCTCAACCCTACACAACTTGGCAAACCTAATTTTGTTAGGAATGTTCCTGCAAAGATTTAGACAAATGCCCCCCAAAGGACCACATATTAAAGGTCTGGTCATCTGTCTATAGCACTCTTGGGAGATGGTGGAACTTTGAAATGGTGGTGTCTTGTGGGATGGAATTATAGAGGCTGTGGCCTTGATGGGGAGGCTCATTGAGTCCACAGCCCCTTTCTCCTACTGCTCTCTGTTGGCTAGTTTTATGTCAACTTGACACAATCTAAGGTCACTGGAGAGGAGGGAGCCTGAACTGAGAAAATGCCTCAGTAAGATCAGACTATACACAAACCTGTATGGTATTCTTTTTTATTATTGATGGGAGAGGGACCAACCCCATTATGGCAGGTGGTCCTGGGTTCTATAAGAAAGCAGGCTGAGCAAGCCATAGGTAGCAAGCCAGAAGTAGTACTCTTCCATGGCCTCTGCATCAGCACTTGCCCTGCTTGGGCTCCTGTCCTGATTTCCTTTGATGATAAAACTATATGAAAGTGTAAGTCAAATAAATCCTTTCCTTCCCAATTTACTTGTTGGTCATGGTGTTTCATCGCAGCAACAGAAACACTAACTAGGACACCCTTGCTTTCTGGCTACTGTGACACCCTCATGGTCTGCAGTTGCTTTGCTCCCTGCACTTGGGACACGACAGCGTGGCAGGCCCAGCTATCCACTCCTTGATGGACTCAAAGCAAATGAAGCACAGTCAGAAAGCAAGGGTGGTAACCTGACCTATGCCCAGTGACCTACTTTATTCAACATGCATCCCCTTCTTGGAGTTTTTGCAACCTCCCCAGATAGAATCAGCGACTAGATGCTAGCAGTCAAAACATGAGCCTATGGGGGCAGCTCATACTTAAAACACAACATCAACCATTTTGTCCCAGTCATAGAAGGCTGTATGACTTTCTCTGGTTCTTATCCATCACTCTGACTGCTTGGCCCAGTCAATGCCACTAACCCAGGTGGAAATGAAGGTCTGACTTTTCCAATCTCATAACTCTGAACATTTGTTGTTTTACTTTCAACATTGGTTGCTCTGATCTTCATAGTAAAAAGCCACTTCAGAATCGTTTCTAAATATAGTCAGGTGTGTGCTAATTGATTTTTCTCTTTCTATCGAATTTTTCACAGCCAGAGAAGCAACTGGAGTCAGTTTATTAACTAATTAGAGCTATTTGGCCTGGGAGATTCTTAACTAAGAACAAGAAGAGGAACCTAGTTTGAATTAAAGAAGCTAAGATGTTTTCCTGGCCCTGAGGGATAGGGCTTATCCAGTTGACCATAGATTGCTTTCTCTACAAAGCTTGTGACTCAGAAATTTAATGAAAATCAAAATCTTCCTGAAAGATGTATATATTACATACATGCTGTGTTTGGTGTTCTGTTTGATTTTTAATGGGTAATATTGGTATATTACAATTGTGGGTTATTTCCTATTTCAGAAACCTGTGTTTTAAAAAGCAACCACCCAGAGTCATTTAAGCCAAGAAAAGAAACCATTGACTTCTTTTGCTACAGTTTTATGGTAGGCTCTGACCACAGGCATAGCAGACATTCAAGTAGATTTTCTATCTCACTATGTTTTAACCTTCCTTCCCTCTTTATATGGTCAAGGTATATTTCTGGTTGTTTCCCCTTGTGGAAAAAGACACGGTTTTAGAAACAGAAAACATAAATCCTCCTTGCTGGAAAGTTAAAAAGTAAACCCCCCGACATAGTGGAGAAAAGACCCAAGCTAGGCTTGCTCCATCAAAAGCCTAGTCATGGGTGATAACCTGTGTGTTCATTGTTTGATAACCTGTGAAAATCAGATTTATTTTAAGCTCCACTTTATGTGTTTCATGTTGGTCCCTTCACCTCCTGTTACAGAGCGCTAGCCTCTGGGCTGAATAGCCACCATCTTCATAAGACCAACTGCACCTGCTTGCATAAGATCCTCCCAGCTGGCTTTGTCGACTGTTGGCATTCCCTCTAGAAGGAGAGGGTGAGAGGGTCATTGGATCTTCATCTGTGGATCCATCTGGTCTCCCCCATTCAGCTGAATGCAATTCTGCTCTAGTTACAGAGTCTGTAGACTTTAACTAGGCTAGAGTCTTTTTTCTTGTATCCTACTTGTCCAGTTCAGATGTCATGCACTTTGTCAGTGGTTGAGGCATGGGCAGTTCCTTGCCCCAAAGCCAGTTGTGCCAAGAAGAAAACAAACTACAGGTGGAGTGTCTTTGGTGCCCAATATTTTCTTGGGAATAGATAGGTGCTGCCAGGAGCAAACATGTCTCTTGTCAACAGAATCTTAAGTTATTTAAATGCCATGTTCTACAGATCTTTAAAGTGGTTGAAAATTACCTATCTATGTGGAATACAATCTCTATGTTTCCAAAGAACCTGATTAGTCTAACTATAAGTTTGACAAACATGGATGATTATTGATCTATAATTATTAATACCTATATAGCTTAAAGACTAATAATTCATATTAGAATATTAAATGATCTTTAAACAACTGTGCAATAAATGAGGACAGTGACCTTAAATGTAAACAATGTATAAGTATCTTGATCAGAGGTAGAAATGTATAGTGCAATATGATAAATATATCCTTAAATCATATCTATATACAAAATGTCTTAAGCAGAGGTAGAAGCATGCATGCATACAATATGACAAAATAACTTTGCCTAGGTGTACAAATATTATAGACAGAAATATAAACATATTCAATATAATTTGAATTTGAATCAGCATACAAGAATTTATACCAATGTAAATTGTCCATAAATAATAGCTCATAAGTATTTATTATTCACAATTATTATTATTAGTGTGTGTAAGTTTACACTAATCTACCTATTATCACATTCAGTTCTCTTTCTCTCTTGATCCCTGCGCCTACATATTTTCCACCCCAACCCTCAACCCTATACAGGTAATAACCAAACCCAAAATGGTATCCCTAACTCTGAGGACAAACCTTTTTGGGAGAGGGTATATCATCTTCTAGAAATGTTTCTAGCTGTCATGGGGGTGATGTTCTTTCTATGGGATCCTGTAAGAGTAAAATGATGGTTATGTTTCAAGATTGCTCTTTTGTATAATTGCAAATGGTCTCTGAGTAGGCAATAGGGTTTTTTTTTCTGAAGTTCTTATATGGAGTTCTGTCCAGAACATTGTAAGAAGTTGCAGCTGGTACCCCAAAATCAGTCTAATAGTAGTTCTATCAGCATCATAATGTCATTTCAACCAGGTGGCATTTTTGTTGTGGGGCCCCATTTTTTTCCTGGAAACTTCAAAGATTACTGCAGAAAAATCTACTGCTCATTGTGGAGAACTTAAACATTATTCATATAGACACATATTCAAAAAAAGATACGATATAGACAAAATGGACATGGGGAAAAGTAAAATATTTCTTAAAATCTATCTTCTTTTTGTCCATGTTAGATGGCTCCTGACATGAGATAGAAATTCTGACTTTTTCTTTTAACAACATATTTGGATTTAGAAAAAGATAGCTATTGTACAATTCAAAAGCCAGCTCTTATTTTTAAGTAGAGATGTCCAAATAATAAAATTTTACCATGCAGATGATACCACATCGTAAGTCAGATTTCTTTTTACTTGTTGATTCTTTCTGGATAGCTGTCCTTTAATATTTATGTATCTAGATGTCCAAGGTATCTCAGATTTTTGAAGATGAGTACTTTCCTGCAAAGACAAGAACAGAACCCTGCCGCAACCCTTATGAGGTTTTCTTACCACCTGTATAATTGCCACCTCTGTGGATGAGCTGCCATTTCTCTTTCTCAAGAGGTTTCTCTTTTTCAAACTGAATCTTTATTAATTTTGATGGTATACATAACTTTTCTTCTCCTGTGGAAACAAGAGCAAAACCTGTTCCTCAGCATAGCACATCTCCTGGTTTTCATGTGAGGTGGTCAGCACATCCTTGAAATACACTGGCTGATTTAATTCATAAGTTTTTTTCTATTATCCAATATCTCTCTTCTGCTGTTGTTCCTTTCTCATTAGCATTAAGAAAATTCAAGGTTAATAAAGCATTATGCAATTGATTTCTGGGGATATTTTCCATCCCTTTCTGTTTGTTTAGCATATCTATTATAGTTCAATTTGATATTTCTATAACTGCTTGACCTGTTTGGATTGTTTGGTATACCTGTAATATACTTTTTATTAAAATAAGCAAAATAAACTGTTTTATTTGATTAGACACATATGCTGGACCATTGTTTGTCTTTATTTATGCACGTATACCCATGATGGCCATAACTTTTAATAAATGCATGATTACTGAATCATCCTTTTCTGAGCTCAAGGCAGTTGCCTATTGAAAACCTGAATAAGTCTCAATGGTGTGGTTTAACATATTTTAAGTTTCCAAATTCTGTAAAGTAGAAAACATACATCTGCCAGATTTCATTCTTTTGAGTACCCTTTGGGTTACTCCCTGCAGGTAACAGTATTTAGTTATAGAAAGCTCAAGTAGGACATCTCTTTATAGTCTCCTTAACTTGTTGCCATGTAATAGAAACTCTTTCTTTAAATCTTTGCTATTGACATGGTGTTTCTTATGAAATTCTGAGGCCTTCAGCACACTTCCAATTAATAATTGGTCAATTTCTGCATTACCTTGAGCTAGAGGACCTGATAGACCCATGTGGGATTGGATGTGTGTTGTTTATATGGGACAAAGCCTATTCCTGATTATGTCTTGAATCTGAATGAATAATGAAGTCAATTCTGTATCATCTGATATAAATTCAGTGGTTTCAACATGCAAGACAACTCTTTCTATATATTGTGAATCAGTAACTATATTGAGAGGTTCTTTAAAATCCCTTAGTACCATGAGAATAGCATATAAGTCTGCCTTTTGGGCAAAATTATGAGGGCTTTGTTTAACCCTACTTAATTCTTCTGATTTGTAACCTGTCTTTTCTGATTTGTTTGCATTAGTAGAAAATGTGTGGGCTCCAATTATTGGTACATATGTACAATTTGGGGAAGAATCCAAGTAGTTCTCTTTGCGAGGTTAATTCTATCACTTTTGGGGTAATTGCTATTAATTTTTCTTAAAAATTAGCACAAGCTCTTTGCCATGGTTAATTGTCTTCCCATAATTTTTTTTTTAATTTTATCACTAGTAAAAGGCACTATAATCTCTGCTGGGTCTATATCTGCTACTTGACAAAGTCTCAATTTTCCTTTTATAATTAATTCAGAGACTTTTTCCACATAAGTTTTTAATTGTTTTACTTGGCTTATGTGGTAACAAGTCCATTCTAAGATAATATCTTCCCTCTGCATTAAAATTACTATAGGGGAAATTCTGGAAGGCAGTATGACTAGAATAAGTTAAGATTTTGATTCACTCTATCTACAAGTCCCTCCTGTAATTTCTCTTTAATGACTATTAACTTTTTTTATGCTTCAGCTTTTAATTCCATGGAACTATTTAAGTCTTTGCTACCATCTAAGGTTTTGTTTAAATAAATTAATAGATCAGGTGTTATCCCAACAGCTGTTCATAGACTGGAAATGTCTAACAATCTTTGAAAGTCATTAAGAGTTCTCAGTCTCTCCTAATTTGTGCCTTTTGTGGTCTGATTTTCTGTAAACCTATTTTTTTTAAAGATTTATTTATTTATTTATTATGTATACAGTATTGTGTCTGCCTACAGGCCACCATGTGGTTGCTGGGAACTGAACTCAGGACCTTTAGAAGAGCAGGCATTGCTTTTAACCACTGAGTCATCTCTCCAGCCCCTGTAAACCTATTTTGTAAACTAGGTTAATTGAATCTCCTCTTTGTATTTTCTCATAAGAAATTTGTAATCCATGTTTAAGCAAAACTTTCTTTATTTCTTTAAACATTTCTAAAGTATCTGTATTTGAGTCAGATAACAAAATGTCATCCATGTAATGGTAAATTGTAGACTTAGGAAATTGTCATGTATTATTTCCAATGGCTGACTAAAAAGTATTGGTACAGGGTGGGGCTATTGAGCATTCCCTGTGAAAAGATAGTCCACTAGTATCTTCTAGTAGGCTGAGAGAAAGCAAATTTTTCTCTGTCCTTTTCTTGTAATGGTATAGTGAAGAAACAATCTTTTTTCTCTGTCCTTTTCTTGTAATGGTATAGTGAAGAAACAATCTTTTAAATCAGTAACTATAAGAGGCCATCCTTTTGGTAATAGAGAAGACAGAGGAATTCAAGACTGTAGAGGGCCCATAGGTTAAATAACCTTGTTGACAACTCTTAGATCTGTCACCATTCTCCATTTTCCAGATTTCTTTTTAACAACAAATACAGGAGAATTCCAAGAGCTGATTGATTCCTCAATATGGCAAGCATTTAGTTGCTTCTGTACCAGCTGTCTAAAGTCTGCAGTTTGTTTTTTGTTAAAGGCCGTTGTTTAGCCCATAGGGGTTTCTCAGTTAACTAGTTTAGAGTCAAGGCTGTTAGTACCTCTGAAGGTTTGCTAGTTGCTTTGTGTTTTTGTATAGCCTGAATGGCTGGTGACCTTGGTTTATAATAGTTTATAATATCCTTCCCAGAAACATGAGTTTTTGGGACTGCAGGAATATTAACCTGTGTATTCCATTGCTGCAATAGGTCACAACCCCATAAATTCAATATAATATTAGCTATATATGACCTCAGCATTCCTTTCTGTACTTCTGGCCCTATGCATTCAACCAACCTTGTGCTTTATTTCACTTAAGATATGATTCTAATTCCTAGGAATTGAATATATGCCTCTTGAAAAGTCCAATTTGGATGCCAAGATTCTGGAGTAATGATACTCATGTCCACACCCATGTCTAGTAATCCCTCAATTACAATGTCATTTATATGCACTCTTAGCTTTGGTCTTTGATCATTTATAGAAGTGTGCCAAAATATACATTTCCTATTTCTTATTGAAGTTTTTGATTTATACTCCATGTCTACTCCACCATCCAGAACAGTATGCTTCTTTTTTTAACAGTAGGCACTGGATTTTCCTGTGAGACATGTTCTCCACTGGGAATGACTGGACCTTGTTTGACATGGGGGCCTGTGAAAGGCACCCTCCCCCAAGGAGTTTCCCAGTGATATCAGGTTGCCTTGTCTGTCTTTTGTTGACCTACATTCGTTGGTCCATGTTGACCCTTGCTATACCTCCTACATATACCAGAAGGCTGAGTCCTCCTATTATTGCCATTCCAAGAAGAGATATTATTTCTAGGAATTCCTTGTCTCCAGTCCCTTCTTAGATGTTCTATTCTACCACAATTAAAACATTTGGCATTTTGGTGTCTCCTCATACTATTGGAAATTGCCTTTTCTACCCAGACCACAGTACTATAGTCAAATGTTTTAACATTCATTGTATACAAGATCCATTCATCTATTGGTGCTAATCTGAGCTTTAAAGGCCCAAGGATCTTCTTGCATTCTAAGATGGCATTTTCAAAAGCCAAAGGTTTGATAATTACACATTTAGCTTCAGGGTCTGTCACTCCTACTTGTACAGCTTTAGTTCATCTTTGAAAGAAGTCACTAAAGTGTTTTCTCTGGCCCCGTTTAACCCTAATATATGATTCAACTCTCTTTCCTAGTTCCTGAATCCTGTCCCAAGCATTTAAAGCTGCTGTGCTACATAAAGACAAAGTGTTTTTATTATAGTGAGCCTGTTTCTGAGGATCAGAGTAATGACCCTCACCAAGACTTGATCTTGGGAATTCTCAAATCCATTTACTTTCTCCTGTTGTTTTCAATTTTTTTCTCTTCTCTCCAATAACACTTCCAAAGCAGCTGAGTTTTATCTTTTAGAACCACAGAGATTAATTGAATCCAATCATTTTGGGTAGCCTCATTGATTGAAGCCTACATTTTCACCATGTCCCTGATAAAAAATGAATGTAGTTCACAAGAACTATTGCTTGGGCTGGGCAGCAGTGGTGCACACCTTTAATCCCAGCACTCTGGAGGCAGAGGCAGGCAGATCTCCATGAGTTCAAGGTCAATCTGGGCTTTAAGAGCTAGTTCCAGGACAGGCTCCAAAGCTACGAAGAAACCAAGTCTCAAAAAACCAAAAACCAAATAAATAAATAACTATTGTTTGTTCAATTTCTTTTAGATCGCTCATACGTATTGGTTCCCATGTATATTCTCTGACTACCTTAGGGTACTAATTGCCAGATGGCCTTTTCGAGGAAATTACCACATATGCAGTTAAAATTCCATGTAAGTCATCCCAGGGTCTAGCATGTACTGATGAGGCTAAATCCTGTCCTTGTACCTTCTTTCCCTGCTCATCAATTTCAATAAATTCCTCAATATTTTCAATTCTATTTACTACTGCCTTTGATACAGTCTGAATCTATTGTCCAGTGTTCTGTTCTAATGCACTCATTGAAGATTTCAAGGTCTGAAACTTGTCCAGTAAAGATAACATCTCATTCTTGAACATAATTTTGATGGTGTGCATATTACCTTCCTGGAGAGATACCTTATCTGTTAATCTATCATAACTTTTCAACAGATTCTGATTGCTAAAATCAATAGCACAAATTCTTTCAGATAATTCTGTCAAATTGATGCTATCCCGCTCCATAGTATTGATCTTCTCAACTAGCTGTCCATTATTAGTCTGTAAAGACCGTATCATTTCTAAAAGAGCCTCATTCTTGGCCCTATCATCAAACCATTTCTCATGAGATAATATGAAAAACAAAGCTAATTCTTGGAATCAAATAAAGGAATATAGAAGGAAAATCTCATAAACCTTGTAGAATACCATCCATAGTATAAGCAAAATAATTATTGAACTTCTGGATAGTTTTGTTATCAGTAATTTTTGCCTTACCTGTCATAAGGCAATTACAATGAGTTGGAATAGGTGTAATAATCGTTATTGGCCAGTAGTTGTCGCAGTTGCAGCCGTGTGTCCAAGAGGTGCTATCAGCAGTGAACAGCATGTGCTACTTAGGTACTGAAAAATATGCTTTGTTTAACAAATTAAGAGCAGTTATTAAGGTGATCAAATGATTCAGAGAGTTGGGGTCCAAGGTAAAGAGAAAACCCAAAGTTTTCCATCAGTGCAAATTGTGGACTGTGTGCACCACAGGGATCACAGGCAGCAGCGTGTGGGCCAGTATGTAATGTGCAGACGGGCAGCATGTGTGTCACGAGCTGGGAGCACTGAGCAGCAGTGTGCTGCATCTGAGTGCCAGCTTGAGCAACGAGCAGGAGAGTCAGTGCCCAATGTGCTACACAGCTGACAAACCAATCCCAAAGTGGGTAGACTAGTCCCCACATTTGGGCTCAGGATGATGACAGAAGTTACAAAATAACCCCACACTAGTTCAGAATTACATATAATAAAGGGTTATTTATTTAGGGGTCGACTCATGAACGAGGAACAGGAATGGAATCCAGCTGGAAGCGAGAGCGGGAAGCAAGAGTGCAAGTGTATGCTTTATGGCTGCATTTATAGTATAAGAGACCACACCCAGGTGGGCTGTATCTTAAAGGCTATTGGCTAAAGGAGTTCCCACAGCACAGGCGGGTGTGGTGCTGGTTAGTAGCTGAGAGCTTACATTCCCTTCTGCAGATACAAAGCAGAAAACAAGCTAGACTTGGCCTGGCATGGGCGTTTGAAATTTCAAATACCACTTCCAGTAGCATACTTCCTCCAACTAGGCCACTCCTCCTCACCCTTTTTAAACAGTTTACCATTTGCAGACCAAATATTCAAATATATGAGCCTATGGGGACTGTTCTCATCCCTTTTTGTGGCTGCCTCTTCACCCATATGACGTGCCCTTTGCTGGATAAAGCTTTTTAGTTTAACGCAGTCCCATTTACCAGTTGGTCTTAATGCTTATACTATCAGGATGCTATTCAGGAAGTCCCATGCCAGTGAGTTTAAGCATACTCTCCACTTTCCCTTCTTGCAAGGTATCAGGTCTTTCACTGAGGTCCCTCATCCATTTGGAGCTCAGTTTTAGACAGAATGAGAGATGAGGATCAAGGTTCTCTCCTCTACATGTAATTATCCAATTTGATCATCACCGTTTGTTGAAGATGCTAGTGGGTATTGTTGGCCTCTTTGTCAAAAATCAGGTGGGTTTATATGTAGGCCAACAATTCTAGTCCATTGATGAACGTGTCTGATATTATGCCAGTACCATGAGGTTTTCATTATTATAACTCTGCAGAATAGCTTGAAATCTGGGACAGTGATACTTTGGAAGTGCTTTTAATATTCAGGATTATTGTTTTTATTGCTCTACAAATAATACCATTCAAAATTTCCACTTCCTCCCCTCCTCCCATTTTCCTTGCACTTCCCGACTCCCCCTCCCCCCTCCTCCTCCTGTCCTAAGAGAGGGTAGGGTACCCTGCCCTGTAGGAAGTTTGAGGCCCTCCCCCCTCCATCCAGGTTGAGGAAGGTATGCATACAAATAGACTAGGGTCCCCAAAAGCCAGTACATGCAGTAGAGACAAATCCCAGTGCCATTATCATTGGCTTCTCAGTTGGCCCCAATTGTTAGCCACATTCAAGGGTCCAGTTTGATCATATACTCGTTTAGTCCCAGTCCAGCTGGCTTTGGTGAGCTCCCATTAGATCAGGCACACTGTCTCAGTGGGTGGACCAACCCCTCGTGGTTCTGACTTCCTTGCTCATATTCTCTCTCCTTCTGCACTTCAGCTGGACCTTGGGAGCTCAGTCCAGTGCTCCAATGTGGGTCTCTGTCTCTATCTACATCTGTCGCCGGACAAAGGTTCTATGGTGATATTCAAGATAGTCATCAGGACAAGGCCAGTTCAGATGCCCTCTCCTCCACTGCTCAGGGTCCAATCTGGGGACATCACCGTGGACACCTGGGAACCCCTATAGAGCCAAGCCTCTTGCCAACCCCAAAATGGCTCCCTTAATTAAGATATCTTTTTCCCTGCTCTCATATCCATCCTTCCTCCATCTCAACCATCCCACTCCCCCAAGCTCTCCCTAGGCCCCCTCCAATTCAGAATTATTTTTTTTAATCTATCCTGGTCATTTGTGTTTTCATATGAAACTTAAGGTATGTTTTTCCAACTTCTGTGCAAATTGCATTAGAATTTTGATGGGCATGTCTTCGAACCTGTTGGTTGAGTTTCGTAATATGGCTATTTTCACAATATTAACCATAACAATACATGAGCAAGAGAGGTCTTTTCATCTTCCAGTATGTTCTTTAATTTCTTTTTGGAGTGTCTTAAGGTTTCCATTGTACAAGTCTTTCACTTCCTCACATAAATTTATTTTAAGATATTTTATTTTATTTTTGAGGTTATTATGAATGATATTGCTTTCCTGATTTTTTTCTTAATATATTTGTAGGTTTTGTGTATAGGAAGGCTACTGATTTTTGTATGTTACTTTTGTGTCCTGTTATTTTGCTGAATGTATTATTGGCTGCAGGAGTTTTCTGGTGGAGCATTGAGGGTCTTTACATATAGAATTATATCATCTGCAAATAAGGATACTTGGACTTCTTCCTTTCCTACTTGTGTATCTCCTTCATCTATCTTATTGAGTTGGTTAAGGAATGGGGCATAGCTCAGTGATATGGCAGGAGCTTCTTCTTCTTCTTCTTCTTCTTCTTCTTCTTCTTCTTCTTCTTCTTCTTCTTCTTCTTCTTCTTCTTCTTCTTCTTCTTCTTCTTTTCCCTTTCATTTATTTATTTATTAAAGATTTCTGTCTCTTCCCCACCGCCGCCTCCCCTTTCCCTCCCCCTCTCTCAATCAAGTCCCCCTCCCTCGTCAGCCCAAAGAGCAATCAGGGTTCCCTGCCCTGTGGGAAGTCCAAGGATCACCCACCTCCATCAAGGTCTAGTAAGGTGAGCATCCAAACTGCCTAGGCTCCCACAAAACCAATAGGTGCAGTAGGATCAAAAACCCATTGCCATTGTTCTTGAGGTCTCAGTAGTCCTCATTGTCCGCTATGTTCAGCGAGACCGGTTTTAACCCAGGCTTTTTCAGACCCAGGCCAGCTGGCCTTGGTGAGTTCCCGATAGAACATCCCCATTGTCTCAGTGTGTGGGTGCACCCCTCGCGGTCCTGAGTTCCTTGCTCGTGCTCTCTCTCCTTCTGCTCCTGATTTGGACCTTGAGATTTCAGTCCGGTGCTCCAATGTGGGTCTCTGTCTCTGTCTCCTTTCATCGCCTGATGAAGGTTAATATTCAGGAGGATGCCTATATGTTTTTCTTTGGGTTCTCCTTCTTATTTAGCTTCTCTAAGAACCCGAATTATAGGCTCAATGTCCTTTATTTATGGCTAGAAACCAAATATGAGTGAGTACATCCCATGTTCCTCTTTTTGGGTCTGGCTTACCTCACTCAGGATAGTGTTTTCTATTTCCATCCATTTGCCTGCAAACTTCAAGAAGTCCTTGTTTTTTACTGCTGAGTAGTACTCTAATATGTATATATTCCATACTTTCCTCATCCATTCTTCAATTGAAGGGCATCTAGGTTGTTTCCAGGTTCTGGCTATTACAAACAATGCTGCTATGAACATAGTAGAGCATATTCTTTTGTTGTATGATAAGGCCTCTCTTGGGTATATTCCCAAGAGTGGTATTGCTGGGTCCATGGGTAGGTTGATCCCAAATTTCCGGGCAGGAGCTTCTTTTTGTAGTATAGCACTTGGTAGAGAATAAACTCTCTCTGTCCCATGCTGCGAAGTCCTTGGGTAAGGTTTCTGTCTCCTATTGAACTGAGCAGGGCACAGGTCACTCAGGAAACTGACTTTGGACTCATTAGTTTTGGAGAAGAGTCGCAGTTGCATTGCTGTGGCCATCCCTCACCACTTGTTCACACTCTGCAAAACAGTGCTGAGAAATACAGAGGCACTGGGTCTATGCTCCAGGATTAGGGACAGTTTCACTTCTCACAGATTTATAAATTCATTTAAGGAAAGGACAATTCCCCAGTCGTCTAATTTTGATGTTGATAATCATAAGGACAGCAGAATGGCAGAAATTATTTCCACTTACTATGGTTTGGACTGTGCATATAATCTGTCAATAAGCAACAGACATGTTCTTGACAGATGCATGGAAATCAAGAAACAATTAGTTACATTTATTTGTTGCCATTCTTAGCAGAGGTCATTTTTAGGTTCAACAAAGTTAAGTTTATTTATAACAAAAGAAGTTACTTATGTGATTTCCAATCCTACAAATTGCTTCATCTTTCTTTAGGAGCCATGCCAGCCTATTATTACCTTATAAATAATTAAAATTTAACTAAGCATTTCAAAGCACACACTAATGTGGTGATGATTCTGAAGAGATTACCAAGGAGTTGTAAAGGAAAATGAAAAACAAAACAAAACAAAACTTTGTGTGGGGTGAAGCAGGGGAGAAGGCAGAGGTATGAGTCTGGGGATCCTGTACCCAGTACTCAAGAGTTCAGCACAACTAAGGAACACCTTGAGGCGTGGGCTTGAGTATTCAATAGCGGGAGAGAAGAAGGGTGCAGAAAGAATGTGTGCAGGGATAGGACTCACTGGCCATCCCAGCACGGACAAACTATTGACAGTATTGCACTCCAGGTTTGAATTAGTTATCCAGCGTTTTTCCAGATGTGAAAGCGAAGGAAGCAATGTAACACATGGGTTCATTTCACCATTGTTTGCTGAGTGTTCCGTAGAGGAGACTGTAAGCACTGGGAAGCACCCATGGGGGACGGGAGTGAGGCTGTATTATTGGCCACCTTCTCCCCTTAGTCTCACGCAGGGGAGATGGGATGGGTTGTGGGGGATCTTCTTTTAGCCCCTTGCATAAAAGCACCTGTCTTGAAGAGTTTTATGTCAGGTTAGACTCATTTGGGAAGAGGGCACCGCAACTGAGAAATGCCTCAACCCAATTGGCTCCTGAGAAAGCATGTGGTACATTTTCTTGATTGATTATCAATATGGTAGGGCCCAGCTCAGGGAGTTCTGAGATGTATAAGAAAGTAGACTGAGTAAACCATGAGGAGCAAGCCAGTAAGCAGTATTCTTCTATGGCCTCTGACCCGTTTCCTGCCTCTAGTCTCTGCCCTGGCTTCCTTCAGCGATGGACTTACAGGCTCTCAGGTGAAATACACCCTTTCTCCCCACCTTGCTTTTGGTCATAGCATTTTATCACAGAAGTAGAAACTCTAACAGACAGCACCGATCCCATTCTTAAGGGTTGCAGTCTCATAACTTAATCTGCTCCCAAAGACCCCCACCTCCCAATAGCACTGCTTTTGGGGGTTACTATTTCAACAGATAAGATCTTAGTTTGCATAAATGTAAAGACCAGACTGGTGGATTTTCAGAAATATGAGCTATGCAGAATACCAGTGGTGAGAACAAGTGTTCACACCACATAGCCGGGAGTTACTATGCAGAATACTAGCGATGGGAACAAGTGTTCACACCACATAGCCGGGAGTTACTATGCAGAATACCAGCGATGGGAACAAGTGTTCACACCACATAGCCGGGAGTTACTATGCAAATACCAGCTGTGAGAACAAGAGTTCACACCACGAAGCCAGAAGTTACTATGCAAATACCAGCTATGAGAACAGGTGTTCACACTACAAAGCCAGGATCTACTGTCTTAAATGGTAGTGTATTTTCAAAATTGACTCTTAGAACTACGTAAGTTCTTGGGAGAGAAGGGGATTGATTGAAAATGCTGAGCACTGATTGGGAGAAGACAGAAATCTTTAGTAGTTCTTACTAAATCTCCAGGCACAGCCAGGAACCCAGAGACTGAGAGGGTGGGGACAGGGGCAGATGAGGAGCTTCCAGTCCTCAGGGCAGATGCAGGCTCTGTTGGATGGGCCCACCGGGCGTCTGGTGGCTCCCAGAAAAATGAATCAGCCTTTGGAGGAAACCTGTCCACCATGGATCTGCCCCCTGCTCTGCGGCTGCTTGGAATTCTGGGAGGAGAAGCCCCTACCCACTTGCTGTCTCTCCCAGAAGATTTGCTCTGTGGGAACCTGCCTTGCTCCTGGGGGACCCTTCAGCCTTTGATAATTCTGGTAATTAGAGTTGGAAGGAGGAGGGTGAAGCCGCTGACGTTTTGTTCCCCGATTCCTTAAATAGCCTTGGGAGCAAAGACTCTCTCAGAGGAGAGAAGAGAATGTTAATTACAGTTTAAAAATGCAAACCCAATTTACTTGGCTTTCCGCAACATTGCTTTAGTGCTTCAGCTCTGGGTCTCAGCAGCGGCCCGCGGCCTTCTCTTAATGTATCAATCCGGTTGTCAGATTTGATTTATTAATTCACTCAACTGGAAAACAAAAACATTTATGAAGAAACTGTTAATTACTGAGAGTAGTTAAATATATTTAATAGAATTATATATAATTATAATATATAACATGTATGATATAAAATTATTATATATACTCTCTATTATATTGTATGTAATATATGATATATAACATATAGTGTATAGAATATTATATATAATTATAATATATAACATGTATGATATAAAATTATTATATATACTCTCTATTATATTGTATGTAATATATGATATATAACATATAGTGTATAGAATATTATATATAATTATAATATAGTAAATGTAATAATTAGATATATAATTATAATATATTAAGTACATATTTAAGATAAATATATATAATTTTTGTGGCGCTGGGGATTGAACGCAGGACCCTATGCTTACTGTACTAATGCCCTACCATCAAGCTACCCCCTGGTTTCTCCAATTGTAAGAGATTAAGTTTACAGATAAATTAGAATGCAACATCAAACGACACAGAGGTTGCAACAAAACATGGATTAGATAAATCTCATCTAAAGGAAGGAGGGTTGGGTTTCATAGCGGAAATGACTTTGGGCTGAATTTGGGAATCCCATAAGCTGTAGCGCACCAGGGCCCTGGCTAGCCCTAATTTCCGTAATGAAGTCCTTTGCCCTCTTGTAGATCTGTTGGTCTCCTCAGCAAAATAACAAACAATCATTCCATTATGTCTACTGATCTTTAGTTGGAGGCTATAATTAATCAGATTTTCCTAGTTTTTTAGAATCTCAAGTCAATGCCAGGGAATATCACAGTAGGACAGAAAGGCTAGGAACCTCATATGGGTGACTGAAAACCTCAGAGAGGAAGCAGAGCTGGGCTGTGTCGTGGGTTGTGGCTCCACCCACTGAGGGGGGGATGATGAAGCTCCACCCATTGGGGGGAGGTGAGGAAATTCCACCTACTGTGGATGAGGAAGTTCCACCCACTGAGGATGAGGAAGCTTCACCCACTGGGGGAAGGAGGAAACCCTTCTCACTGGGGGATGTTGAAGCTCCACCCACTGAGGATAAAGAAGCTCCACCCACTGGGGGGGGATGAGGAAACTCCACCTACTGTGGATGAAACTCCACCAACTGGGGGGGGGGAATAGAGGATGCTCCTCTCACTGGAGAGGATGATGAAGCTCCACTCATTGGGGGATGAGGACGCTCCAACCACTGGGGGATGAGGAAGCTCCACCCACTGGGGGGGGGATGAGGAAGCTCCACCCACTGGGGGAGATGAGAAAGCTCACCCACTGGGAGGATGAGGAAGCTCCACCCATTGAGGGGGAGGAAGCTCCACCCACTGGGGGGGATGAGGAATCCTTGCTGTTTTCTGGAAGCAGGGGTTAAAGCTCTCAAGCCACCTGCATTTTAAGGGATTCGACATGGTTTTCAGGCCTGACATATGGCTTTATGTTTGTTCCTGCGGACCTGGGCCTCTGAGTGCTGTCTGGAGATGGGTACCAGGGTGTTACTGCGGTCGTGTTCTGAGTATCGACTAACACTTTGCACACTATGTGCGGTTATTGGTTATAGAGATGAAATCAAGCCATGGTAACGGAAAATGGGCCATATTTTCTAACATCTAATGCATTCACCGTTACCACAGTCCTTGAGTTTGTCAGAGCTTTTAGCAAGAGAGAACCCAAGATTGTCATAGATAGGTGGCTTTTGGTGACCTCCACACTAAAATGTTTTATATCAGCGCAAAGTCAGGGCTGGGGAGAAGGCTCAGTGGGTAAAGTGCCAGTCTTGCAAACAAGACCTGAGATTGCTCTCCAGAACGCGGGCAAAGAGTCAGACGTGGTGATGCGTGACTGTAATTGAGGGCTAGGGAGTCAGAAATAGCCTGGTCCCCAAAGGATCCTGGCCACCCAACCTGGCCCTTTGAATGAGTTCCAGGTGAGTGAGAGACCTTTTCTCAAAAACCAAAGTGGCTGGCTTCTGAGTAATGGCAGTTAAGATTCTCCGCTGCCTTCCACGTGGACTCACATATCCCTCCCTACATGCACCCTTGCACACATGAACACCACACACATACACACACACATGAACACCACACACATACACACACACATGAACACCACACACACACACATGAACCACACACACACACACACATGAACCACACACACACACACACACACACACACACACATCAATCTTGAAATGTTTTCATGGTTTGAAATGTTTGTATCAACAGTTAAGTTTCCCGGAAGAGAATCTGGTGGCTGGTTTAAAGAAGCCTTTGGCAGTAAAAGAGCTTGTTTTACTGTCACCAAAATGTCCCCTCCTGTTGCCCTCATGGCATGGACTTGGTCTTTGCTTGCTGAGTGATGGATTCAAATGCCAAGGCTATCAGTTGGCTTGCACAGTCTCACACAAGTGCTGTGTGTAGAGAGAGGGAGAGCCCAGACGGGAGTGCATGGGATTCCCCTGGGTTTATGTGACACATCTTGACATGTGCTTGAGAACTGATTATTTTGAGCAGTTATGTCTCTTGTGCTCAATGTCAACATGGGGCCAGAACTGAGGAAATGCTTTATTTCCTGCATTTGGGCTCCTACCCCCAAGAGTCGGATAGGCTGTTATGCCCAACAAAACTGTAGTGTAGAACTGTGTCAGCTCCCTAGTAACATCCTGCGCTCTTTCAGTAAGGGACTGTCAAGAACTGGGGTAAGCATGATATAGTTTTGTTTTTGGCTGGCATGTAATATTTGTGCATTTTTTGAAGCACATGTAAGAAAAAAGATCGACAAGTGAGACTATAGCAGAGCTGATAGCATCTGTACTGAAGGAGAAGCCACCTTCAGGGTGGAGGTGAGTGTGGAGTGGGAACGTAATTCACAAAGTCTCTCTGAGGAGGGTTAGTGTGCAGAGTGTACAAGGAATTCAAAAGCACACACAGAGACATACAGACACACATACACACACAGACATACAGACACACATAGACACACACACACAGAAACACACACAGACATACACAGACACACACGCAGACACACACAATGACACATACACACACAAATTTGAAGCTTTACTGTGCCCACCAACAAGTAGAACCTCTAGAGTCACATGGAAGCTTCTGGTGAGGTTCCTTAGAGCTGTGGACACAGTATTCGCCTTTCTCATGATTCTTCGCTGAGCTTCAATCCCCTGAGCTCATGCCATGAGGCATGGGTAACTTCTCTATACTAAGCACCTTACATTGAAGAAAGCGACCCTGACCTGACACATAGGTGGTCTAAGTCTTTTACACTGGGATGTGACATATGCTATTGGTTTCACTTGGTGTAGTCATTTCTTTTTCTTAACTTATTTGTTAACAGT
This sequence comes from Alexandromys fortis, assembly GCF_014885135.2. Lineage (NCBI taxonomy): Eukaryota > Metazoa > Chordata > Mammalia > Rodentia > Cricetidae > Alexandromys > Alexandromys fortis. Next base: position 4,639,049 of record NW_026067942.1, on the reverse strand, counting down.
ATCACACACAGTAGTGGGCTTCCTGATGTCATTTTCCTACATAGGTGTTATCCACGCTCCTCTTACCCACCCTCCATGGCTTCCTCTACATCCTCCTCCTGCCGGTCTCCTTCATCTTCCAAAAAGTCCTCCCTCTAGCCCCACTATAAGAATTCCATTCTTCTCCCCCACCTCTTTTAACATTTCTTCCTCGCTTCTCATGTCCCTCCTACATCCACAGATATAGATGACTGCCACAGATTCTTATTCTATAAACATCTAGTCTAGACCAGGTCATTTGGGCAGCTTGCCAGGAATGGCAGACATCAGGAGGCCAGTGAAGAATTATGATGGGCTCACACCCCCGGCTCTGTCCACCAGGGCTGGTGGACTCCATCTATCCTCACCTCTGCAGCCTTGCTTAGGCATCTCCACTGTGCCTGCTATGCTCTGGCTAGTCCCATTCTTTGTCAGGCCTGAGTCAAGCCATGCTCCGGTTCTTCAGAGTCTACCCATGTATATACTCAAGACCCTGCGTTTGTGTGCATGTCATCACTCAGGACTGTGTCCACCTTGTTTTCTGAGGCATTGCCTATCAGTGGCCTAGAGCGTCTTGATTTGGATAGGCTGAGTGGCCAGCGAACCCCACTAGTCTCTATCTCCCCAGCCCTAGAATCACATTTATGTAGCACATGTCAGACTTAAAAAATAAACTAGGTTTAGGGACTCAGGCTCAGAGTTATACTGACTGAGCCGTCTTCTTGTTCCCAAGAAGCTTCCATCTTTGAAGATGGTCTGTCAGTACTCCTGCCCAGTCATTGCCGTGGAGGGACATAATATTTTTATGGTATGGGTTAGGATATAAAACTTCCTTCTACTTCAGAGGGAGGCATAATCTGTCCTCCAAGGCTGCTTATGCCATAAGCATCCCTGCAAAGAAAGTGTAGAACTAAAGTAAAGAAAAGAGGTGCACACGGACCATGTAGCTCAGTGTTGCAATAATGTTTTGCATGTTCAAAGACCTAGGCTCAACCTCCCCCAACACATACACACACACACACACACGCTCACAAACACGTGTACACACACATGCACATGCATGAGCACACATGAAAGACTAAGGGAGAAATAATCTTGCCATCCGCATCCCCTTTTCTGGGTTTACTTTGTCACAAACTCTTACACAATTCTATTTTTATTTTCTTGCCGGTACACATTGTAGTTATATTTAATACAATGGTAGCACACTCATTTAAGTTCGGCCACCTTTTGTTCCAAGTTGCTTGTCAATAGTGACTATATTTATTCTGAGTTATAAACAACTCACTCTTTATAAAGATTGGGTAACCTGTTTCACAGACGCTAGGTAAAGGACGAGGAGACTGGATTAGTGACTCTTTAAGGACTTGGTGTCTCCCTGAGAAGTGCCTCGGCATGACACTGAGCAGTTGACTTCTTCCCTAGACTCTAAACTTCTCCACCCTGATGTTTCTATTTCATTTTCACGGAACAGTTTTCAAGGCTGTATCACTTTTCTCACAGCTGTGACAAAAGCAGCTTAAAGGAGAAAGGATTTGTTTTGGGTCACAGTTTGTGGGTGGAGGGGAAGGCACGGTGCTGGGATGTGAGCGACTCACACTGCATCCAGAGTCAGGAGGCAGAGATGGATGCTGGTGCTCAGCTTGCTTCCTCCTTCATCTCCCAGGACTCCAGTCCATGGAATGACACCACCCACAGTGGGTGGATCTTCTCACACTGGTTAACTCTAGAAGATCCTCACAGCCATGCCCAGAGGTCTGTCTCCTGGGTAGCTCTAGACCCTGTCAAGGTAACAATATCGATCTTCATACAGACCAAGCCACAGCTTATTGACCGTGTGCTTTCTTTATACAGATCCAAAACCCTACACCGAGATGGTCATGGAACAGGGTGCCCCAGGACTCAATGTCATTTTAGGAGAAGGACAAATGAGCAAAACTCTAAAATCACACCATGCTGATTTCAGCATTTCCCCGCATTTTACCCAAAGGGGAGTGTAGGTAGCTCAGTTGACATTTGGACAGTAGCAATTATTATGTTGAGATTAGAAGCCTTTATTGAGTAGATGTGATCCATAGCTTAAGCTGCTTTAAGTTTCTTGTGAAGCTGACATTTTGGGCACAAATTACCACTGCACCGTTTAGAACATTGAACTGTTCATATTTCAGTGTGTGAGGCAGCACAGCTTAGGTGAAGGCCGTGGGTTCTGGATCAGACGTCACAGGCATTCGTTTCTGCCTTGATCCTTCTGAATCCAGGCAACCTACTGTAACCTGGGTGCTTTTTCAACTCAAAGCAAGTGGTATTACGTCTATGTCATCATCTTAGGACAGGGCATTTAGCAGCATTCCTTATTTGTAGATGTGTGACATGTATGTCTGCATGTGTTTGCTTATATATGTGCCATGCGTGCTTGCCTGTTTGTACTGGAGGACCAAGGACCATGCTCGATGTCTTTCTTTATCATCCCCTGCCTTAATTTTGGGTTTTCATTTTTTGTACTTATTTGAATATTCAATACATGTATGCAAATATATTTTGATCATATCTAGCCCTCACCCCACAGCTCTTCTAAGAGCTCCCAGTCACAGCTCTCTCTCACCTTCATGTCCTTATGTATTTGAACCCACAAGTCCAGTCAGTATTGCCCATGTGGGGTGTAGCTGTGGGGCTATGCACTAAGGTATGGAGAACCAACCAGCCAGTGCTCATACTTTTACAGAAAAGTGACTGCCTCGCTCCCAGTCAACTGCCCAAAGCTGCTTATCTAGAGGAGGGACCTCAGGAGTCCCTCTCTAACCCGTGTTGGAATTTTCAACTGGCTTGATCTTATGCAGATAACAGCAGCTCCTGTAAGTTTATGTGTGCAATAGCCAGGCCATGTCCAGAGTGTTTTTCAAGACAGAATGTCTCACTAAATGTGGAACTTATCCATTGGCTAGGCTGGCCATCCAGTGGACTCCCTCCTTCCCAGCAGTGGAGATATGACTGCATTTCTGTGCCAGCTTTTATATGGACACTGGTATCCGAACTCAGGCCCTCAAATGTCTGCAGAAAGCATTTTGCCAGCTGAACCAATCTCCTTCATTTTTACGCATTGACAGGAGTTAAATTTCTATACTTTGCCAAACTGTCTTAAAGCTGAGATGACCTCTCTTCCAGGGTACAAGCATGTGGAGAAGGTGTGCCCATCAGGTTGATCATTGCGGTTGTTGGTCATTCAGCTGCTTCTGCACTCTGTTCTACTATCTGTTGCTAAGAGTCAGAGGCATTACTATAGGATTTGGCCCATACTTGACTGTAGTAAGGAGTCGCTTGTTCATCCTGGCCTCCCAGAACAGAAATAATCACACGGAAACTGTATTATTTAAATCACTGCTTGGTCCATTAGCTCTAGGTTCTTATTGTTTAACTCTTACATATTAATTTAACCCATCTCTATTAATCTGTGCATCGCCACATGACTGTGGCTTACTGTCTAAAGTTCCGGCATCTGTCTACAGAGGGGATTACATGACTTCTCTCTGACCCTGCCCTTCTTTCTCCCAGCATTCAGTTTAGTTTTCCCTGCCTAGATCTGTTCTGACCTGCTCTGATATAGCAGTTTCTTTTTAACCAATGGTATTCACAGCATACAGAGGGGAATCCCGCATCACCCGACACCAGATCTCTGTGACCTTTCCTGCACCACATCACCCAGTTCCACAGGATCGATCATATGGGACACTATGCCAGGACACGGTCTTCATTCAGAATGGCTTTTGGGCACCTGCGTTGACCTGGGAACTGCTGGGGTCTTTGACCTTTTTTTCTTATTTAGTGAGAGTCAGCCTGAATAATGAACACACAATGGACCTCTGTTCCAGACATTGAATGCCCAGATAGATTTGGTAAGTGAGAGTCAGGTTAAGAAGCTTAGTCACGGCCACGTTAGAAGGCTGCCTGAAAGCTGAGTCTGTGAACGGTTGGTGTCATACAATGCCCACACCCTGTAAAGCTCAGAAAGATGAACGGAGAGGCAGAGAGTTCAGGAGGGCTGCTGTGACTTTGGGCATCTGGATTGATTTTAATGCTCACAATCAATCCCAGATCATTGATTTGCCAAGAGGGGTGTGGGGCAAAGCATGTTCAGAGGTATGAAACATTGTTCCCCAAAAAAGAAGGCCCAGACAGCTGGAGGCCCACCAGTCGCTTCATGGAGATGCCAGGCTTTCAGAAGTCTTCAGCTGCAGATGCCGGCGTCAAGTATGTCACGGTTTCTTCCAAATGATTTTTGATTGGAAGTATTTACTTTCTCTGATCATAGGTATTAAAACCGTATGTGCAGGGTTAGCCTCTAGTTTTTAAAAAAGTGTTTAAAAATCCCCCAACACGACAAAGAACAATAAAGTAAATTTTAAACAACCCAGTTTCAGAGCATTGTCCCCGCACTAACTTCCAGGGCCACAGATCTGTAGAATGCCCGTGTTTCTGTCTTTCTAGAATGTCTCATGGTTGGAATAGTACAGCAGGGCCTTTTCTGTGTTGACCTGTTGCACTTAGCCATGTGCATGTAATATTCCCCCATGCATCCTCACATCACGCTTCAGTTTTAGTGGCAAATGATGCTCTCATGTCCAGCTCTACTACCCTTTACCTATGCATTCACCTATCACAGGACGTCTTTAGTGCCCCCAAGTTTTGGCAGTTGCTAGTGGGGTTGACATAAGATAGTAGTGGCAAGATCATGACATAGGAAGGTCCAGCACGCAGTAAGTTAGGACTGTAACATAATCCCGACGGCACTCCTTAGAGATGAGGGAGAAGGTGAGGTGTGAAGTGCTGCCTAGGCTCAACGCTTCTCTCACTGAGCACAGCCCTGCAAGTGGAGACTGGCTTTGGTCCTCCTTCCCCATCTGCTTTGATGCTGTCTAGGGTGCAGGAACAGGTTTGTTTTCTCTGTCAATTAAAGAATAAAAATGAGGACATAAGTGTTACTGAAGTCTCGGGTATCTGGGCAAAGCTACCGTATGCTACCAGGAAAACCAGGTCCCTCTTGGAGTTCTTTGTCTTGTTAATAAAATACCAATAACAGATCTAACTGGAAACTCGAGGACAATTTATTAGAATTCAAAAAAAAAAAAAAAAAAAAAAAAAAACCCAGGACAGGCTGTAGAACCTCAGCTGCCCAAAGGAGGAAAATGGAGAGGATCGGCTGGTCTGGAGGTCAGCCCCATGATACAGGCTGCCACACTGTGGGGAGGGCATCTACAGAAGCTGCCCAGCATCAGGAGGAGGACAGGAGAAAAGGGCAGCCTTAGAGTGAGCGAGGAATCTCATGGGTGAACAAGAGGGGTTTAAAGGCATGTACAGACGCTGTCCAGCATCAGGAGACAGGCAAGAGAGAAGAAAAGGAAATAGTTATGGCTCGCTGAGCTCTGAAAGGAAGGCTGAACCAGCCAAACTTCATGGCAGTTTGTAGGGACTATGGTTAGGGACAAGGAATTCTGGGAAGGTAGTGTACATGGTGTTAGGCTGACCCTCCTTCGTAGGGGTGGCCCCTTAGTCAGCTCCTCCGGATTAACCCAGGGAGGAGACAGGACACAGTTTGACCTGAAAGTCGACTCCATTCTTCATTATGACTCTCCAACATGCACACGGAAGCAAGTCACTCCCCCATTACCAGTGCAGTGACTGAGAGACGCCTCATGTACCTAAGGGACTAAGTCGCAGTTACAGCCCGAGAGTCTTCAAGAGCAGCTCACACTGGGGACTGATGGCATCTTGGGAAACCTGCCTTTCCTTGAGAAGTCATCAGACTTTTGAGGCTGAGCATCTTGAAGAGGGAATTTGTTATGCCGGGCGGTGGTGGCGCACGCCTTTAATCCCAGCACTCGGGAGGCAGAGGCAGGCGGATCTCTGGGAGTTCGAGGCCAGCCTGGTCTACAAGAACTAGTTCCAGGACAGGCACCAAAGCTACAGAGAAACCCTGTCTCGAAAAACAAAAAAAAAAAAAAAAAAAAAAAAAAGAGGGAATTTGTTTCCGCTTTTGCCACGTGAACAGAACTGTTATTCAGTGTTGGTTGGAACCCTTGGTTGGCAAGGGTTGCCTCCTTGCTCCTCCTGCCAGATGGGGTGGGGCAGGAGTAGGAGTGGAGATGAGTGGGAATGAGTGAGGTAGGTGTGTGTGCGCACGCGTGCATGTGTGCATTGCCTCCCAGTGTTCCGAGACAGCTTTGCTACAACACTGTTTCAACATATCTTTAAGTCATACTCTTGCCGGCCATATTTTTGCTCTGGTTGCTTTCACTGTCTTGACAATGTCTTGTCAGAACTGCTTTGTTAGGGACTAGAGTTCTGTCTCCCGCCTGGAACTCTAATAAAAGCCAAAGTTGGCACAGGACAGCAAGAGTGCCTTGATTAACACAATGTGACACAAACCTTCAGGTACCTAATTAGTATCTTGTGGTACTAATTAATTAATTAGTAATTAGTACCACTAATTAATGTGGTACTAAAGGGCTACAAAATGGCACTTGCCATATGCAGAGGCCTCAACTTGACCTGTAGGATGTGCCCTGGTTCAACCCCCTTCTTTGGCTTGTGGGCAAGTGGGCTTCTCTGGGGTACCTGAGCCCTCTTTTAGCACTCTTAAAGGGTTCATAAGTTGCCTTTCTGTGACTGCGACAAAACACTATGACCAAAAGCAGCTTAAAGATGAGAGGGTTTCAGAGGGACAGAATCCATTATAGTGGGGAAAGAATGATATGGAAGCAGGAGCAAGGGATTGGCTGGTCATGTTTTCTTCCGCATTCAGGAAACAGAAGGAGAGACTGGAAGTGAGGCCAGGCTGTAAACCCCCAGGACTCACCCCCAGTGATGTGCTTCCTCCAACAATCCTCCACCACTTAAAGGTTCCACCTCCACAAACTGTAGGCTGAGTATTCAATTGCATGAGCTGACAGGAGACATTTCTTATTCAAACCACCACAGAGATCCAGGGCACGCCATTTTGGTTCAAGCACCCATAAGCACCTAGCTATCATGGCAAGGCTCCTTCTGGGAAGAAGAGCTTTCGCACGGATCTTTGGCTAACTGCCTGCCTGCTTCTTCCTCTGCTCAACAGCTTTTGCTTCTTACTTGCAGTCAGACTCCCTTCATCAACAGACCCGCTTCCCTGCAGGATGGGAAGTTTAACCATGCTCTGGAAATGTGAGCACAGTCTGAGACTGACTCCTGCAGAGCAGTGGGTAAGCCCTTCCTGCTCGCCTCCTCAGGTCACACTGCTAACCCTGTGTTGGTTACCTCTCTCATGGTTGTGACCAGACACCCAACAAGAAGCAACTCAAGGAAGTCTTGGTTTTGCTTGAGGTTTGAGGGGCTATAGGTTGTCATAACAGGGAGTGCTGTGGTGGATGTCTCCACGATAGCTTGGGCAGGCAGCTGGGATGAGATGAACTACACAACCTTGTGATCTGCCCCATAGTGATCTCATCCCTCCAGCTTTAGGCCCCAGTTCTTGAAGATTCTACAGCCTCCCGAAGCAGCACCACCAGATGGGGACTGAGCGCTCGGACATGTGAACCCGGTATTTTGTACTTGAATGATGTCACCCCCACAGAGATGGCTTAGTGTAACAAGAAGCACACAGACTTTGGGATTGGGCAGCTGCGAGTCTGATTTCTCACCCACTGCTCATAAGCTCTGTAAGCTTGTGGTTGTTGAACCTCAGCCGTATTATCTCACAAGTGGAGATGTGTATACTCTTCAGGATTGCTTTAAGTGTGTATAAACTAGTGATTCGGAATCCCTGGGCATGCTGCGGGTGCTCAGCGAATGTGGGCTTCCTTCCAGGCGTGTTGAGAAACAGCCCCACACAGTCGCTCTTAGGAACACTTCTTGCCATTCATTTTTGCCATCTATTTTCTGAATGCATCCTGCCTAAGGAAATGGCGCCCGGTGATACACTGAAAAATTTAGCAGGACTGTCCATTAAGAAGCTAATGAGACCGACTAATTAAGCTTTTTCTTTCATCCTAGGCCTTTTCAGAACAAGATGAGGAAAGAGGTCAGGAAATGACTGAGAAGGGCATTCACAGCACATGTATGGAGCTCAGATACAAAATGACGCTCAATTCACGAGTGTTGCTGCCCCGGTGGGAGCGCCACCGCGAGTACTTTCTTATTGATTCTGCACACATCTTGACCATAAATAGTAAAAGTTTATCTCTATCATTATATCCCACATGTGAATAGCAGAGAAGATTCTGACCTTGACAATTAAAAGATTCCAAATAAAAGATGGGGAAGAGATAGTTGCTAACAGCAAAAGTATATCCGCGTGATCCCTGGCGCCTTGGTGTATCGTCATTCCTGGCTTAGTAGATATTCAATTTGTTCATAAACTACCATTTCAAGTCTCATCTGGGAAGTCAGGATTGGGGATGAGTCTATGATGGTATCCACTATGTTGGCAAGTTTATTGCTAAGAGTTCAGTTTCCTTAAGATTTAGTATATTTAGTAGCAATCGTATGACCAATCCACTGCCTGGTATGTTTTGCTCCACCTGGATGGGAATCATAGGTAAATGATCAGTGTTGACAACTGTGGGTCCTTGAGTGCCCAAGGTCCGAGGGCTAGACTGGTGGATCCTCAGGCCTACCGCTTCAAGCCTTATGAGCTATGGTCCTATGGCTCCAGATTTTAGAGGTCACAGACTAATTGATCTAGGTAGGCGTTTGAGTTGGTGATGCTTTGCTCCAGACATTAAACACTAGCAGCCCTGTGTTTGGCAGCTGTTATTGTCTCAACTTCCAACAGTTCTTCTTGGAAACAGCAGCAACAGGAGAAGGAGGAAGAGGAGAAGGGGGAGAGAGTGAGGAGGGAGCAGAGGAGGAGGAGAAGGAGGAGGAGGAGGAGGAAGATGCCACACCTTGTTTTGTTCCAGCTGTCACACAGGCCTTGAGTGCTGGGACCCTCAGCAAAAGTTACGTGATAGTCTAGCATATGCAGCTATATTCTTAAGCATTAGTATGCAATGCTTGGTGTACTGACAAATGCCTGGGTCAGTAGATTGCATGCTAACTATGCTCTCATTTGACTGTGTGTGTGCATGCACCTGCGTGTGCAAGAACACAAATGATTGTGTGAGTGTGAGGGGCCGGAGGTTCATGTCAGGTGTCTTTCTGTATCACTCTCCGCTTTATGTTTTAGACAGGGTCTCTCCCTGAACCTGGAGCAAATGGATTCAGTTTGGCTGGTGGCCATGAAGACCCAGAAATCCTCCTGTCTCCTCTTCCCTAGGGCTGGGATTACAGGCATGCACTGCCTTGCCCAGTTTCTCCCATGGGTGATGGTGATCTAAACTCAGGTCACCCACGCTTATACAACAAGTACATCATGACTGAGCTATTTCACCAGCCCCTTGACATTTATCATTATTATGGGTTCCATTAAAAATATAAGAAACAGGTTTAATATAGGTAGCATGCAATTCTATCCTGACAGCAACCCATAAAATGAACAACAACAAACACACCAGTTGACTGATCTATGCCGAGTAGGCTTGAATAAATTCATGCTATGCTTGCACAATGACAGGACTGCTTTTTGGCTCATTTCTAGAGCATACCCCTGCTGGGGAGCAGCCTATCAATGGACATTTTGGCACAGTGAGCCAAATTTTGCCAAGGATACTCTTCTAGCCTTCCTCATGAAATATGTCCACTATCAACCCTCAGCCACTGCCAAACTTGCTTGCTCCCAGTGTCTTGGAAGTGACTGGAGACAGAGGAAATGGCTGAGGAAGGGTGCCTGAGTTGATACAGCCTTTTAAAATCACCTATGACTTCTTAAGTCCTTGTTCTAAGGCGGCAGGGTCCAGAAGTTCCAGAGTCACTGTGCTCGGTACTTGAGTAGGGTTCAGTGACCGTTTCTCTTTTGAGCTCTTACATACCAAGTTAATTTTATCTTCATTATAATTTCACCTCAGTTCAGACAGCAGATAACCAGAAGGTGATTCTTGGTGCAGAAAGCCAAACAGAAGAGCTGCCATCTTGAAAGGTAGAAAGTTGAACCTGATAAGCAAACAAAGCAGCAGAATCTGAATAATTTAGTTAGATGGTAGTAAACAGGAGGTTTTGGAAATGAGGCACCATTCTGTGGAAATTTTAGCAAGTCTTTTTTGTCATTGTTTTTAAAAAAGGTCACAAGAAGCCCAGGATAGTCTTGAATTTGCTATGTAGCAGAGGCTGGCCTTGAACTCCCGTTTCTCCTGCCTCTACCTCCCGAGTGCTGGGATGACAGGCATGAGCTGTCACACTTTGCTAACAATGGGGAGTTTTACACATCTCAAATAAATAGAAAAGAGCTTAGATGTGAGTGATGAAAATAACAAGGGAGCTGGAAGAGCTGCTTATGAGCGAGATAAAGCGCTTTTACTGCGAGTAGCTTGGCTAATAGAGAGCACAGACCCTTGATTAATAACTATGCGTGAGCAGTAAGAAAAAAATCAGATTGGGGTGTGGAAGCATGAATAATGGAATCAATTAAGTATAGGAAAATAGGCAGAGTAGGAGACGTAAAATGTCTATTTCTGGGTTTTCCAGATGGGCCTCTTGAGGTACTTTCAGTGTTAAATATTTTCCAGTGAGATGGGCAAATTCTTAACAATCTCTAACTTAGGAGCAGCTGAGAGGAGCAAAGGGCTCAGAGGGGTTCATGGGTATACACTGGGCTGGGGCAGCTTAGTGGGAGAGCGAGGGCACAGTGTACAGAGGGCCTGGGGTCAATTTGTATACATGTGCATGCACATGTGTGAATACATACACATACATGCACACATGTATACACACTTGCAACATGCACACATACATGAACACATGCACACATACCTGCACTAATAAACATACACACACACACACATACACACACAGACACATGATCTTATTACACACGGGCCAGTAAAATACAGGGGCAAGTTGTTGGGGAATATTATTTTAAGGTGTGTTGCTTTTGTTTACGCTGCATTTGTTTAACTCTGTGAAGCTGTGACTCTTTGCCTGTCTAAAACACCCAATGGTCCTAATAAAGAGCTGAATGGCCAATGAGAGTGAGGCAGGAGCAGGGATGGGTGGGACTGACAGGCAGAGAGGATAAAGAGAAGGAGAACTCTAGAAGAAAGGGAGGAGCAAGAGAACAAGGAAAGGAGGACGGCAGGGGCCAGCCACCCAGCTACACAGCAAGCCACGGAGAGAGAAGGGAAGAAAGGTATATGAAAACAGAGAAAGGTCAAAGCCCAGAGATGAAAAGGTAGTCGGGATAATTAAAGTTAAGAAAAGCTGGCAAAAAACAAGCCAAGCCAAGGCTAGGCACTCATAACTAAGAATAAGCCTCTGTGTGTGGTTTATGTGGGAGCTAGGTGGTGGGCCCCTCAAAAAGCCAAAAGAGTGAAACATCACACAGCAGCAAGTAGTCATATTTTGGGACCCGTGCTATTCAGGGTGGTGAACTTAAGACATGAAGTAACTGGGTGAGCCTGGGAGAGTGGGGGCCTGAAAATGAGGTGGCTTCAAGGCTCAGGCAATTATCAACTTCATCCAGAGCCTCAGGCAATTTATGCGGTGAGGGTTAAGAGGAAGCTCACAAGTAAGGTGTCCAGTCACAAGGACAATCCGTGCATGGCAAAAACAGACAGCTGAAGCTGGTCACTCCTTCCCACTACACCTTCAGGAGGAGCAGGAACACACAGTCCAAGACCAATTCTGAGGTCACGAGACGTTTGCCTTGTTTTCTCCCAAGCCCCCAGAGTTCTCACAGGACTCCATTCTTGGACTGAGTTCTGACTCCTGTCTGAGCAACCTGTTTCAGGCCTCTGAGGGAGACAGAGGTCACCAGGACTTGACTTTGACACTGTCTGGTGTAGAACAGTGAATCACACTTTGCTATTTAGGAGACCTTATGGATTCGTTTAAAAGTTGGGAAATTCTGGAGTTAAAAATGTTACTGAGGGCTAAGATGCTGTGTAGGGGTGAAGCCCTTGCCCACAAGCCACAGTCTCAGGGTTTGATCCTTAGCAACACACACTCCTATACATATGCATGCACATGTACACACACACATACACACGACCTTGGCCTGATTATTCTAGGGATCCAATCACAAGACCAGGCCTGCAATGGGGCAGAAGAGAATTCAGGATTCGGGGCAAGGGGAGACAGCAGTTTAATGAACACATAGTAGGACCTCAGGGAGCCGAGTGTCACCAGTGAACCTGAGACTCAGGGAGACACTTAGTGTTGACATTTGGCAAACCTCTGACCTTTCTTGGCTTCTGCTTCTTTTCCTGCGGAGTTGATTTCAAAGATGGTACCAGGAGCATAGGGCATACCACCGGCTCTCTACACAGGTCTCATCAGTCTTAGCATCGATTGCTGCTGACACTGGCTCAGAGGCCACTGTGGTTATTTCTTCGGCCACGTGGCTCCACATCTCCTCCCGTAGGCAGTGGCCATGGAAGGGCTAGTAGAGGAAGGACCGGTCCACAGTGAAGCAGGGCCATCCCTGTTAGCCGTGCTGCAGTGACCCGCCGTGACTCAGCCTCTAACCAGAATCATCTGATGCCGTTAGCATTTTGTGTGGTCCCAGTCACTCTTGTTTCCTTTTCCTTCCCCGAATCTTCACTTTCTAGTTTTCTCCATGCTGGCTATCACTAAGGTCTTAACTACAAATCCGTATTTTGCCTTTTTCCCTATAGTTCCCAGCCTCACCATCCCGAAGCCTTTTGTCCTGGCGCCAGGCTATGAACAAATAGATGGAACATGCATAGTCGTGAAGCTTATAAAGCAGAACTGTGTGCCCTTTGGAGTATAAGCTTCACGGAGTTAAAGAATAGAGAAATATTCTTTATATTAAATATCAGGGAAGGGAATAGTGACTGAATGACATTGATTCTTTTTTGGGGGTTGGGGGTGGTGGAGAAGGAGGGGAATTTGGGAAAGAAAGCCCTAAGTACTTGATCAAGGTTTTGAATGGATCCATAGAAATCAGTAAAGTGTAGGTGTGAATAAAGGGTTAATCTCCACGTGCTGGGCCCTGGGTCAGTCTTCACATGCTGGGCCCTGGGTCAGTCTCCACGTGCTGGGGCCCTGGGTCAGTCTCCACGTGCTGGGCCCTGGACTCTGGGTCAGTCTCCACATGCTGGGCCCTGGGTCAGTCTCCATAGCCCTGGGTCCTGGGTCTGTCTCCACGTGCTGGGCCCTGGGCCCTGGGTCAGTTTCCACGTGCTGGGGCCCTGGGTCAGTCTCCATGGTGCTGAGACTCTGGGCCCTGGGTCAGTCTCCACGTGCTGGGCCCTTACTGTAGAGCTGGGCCTGCCAGGCTAATGGGGAACGGGCATGCAGAGGTGAGAACTCTGCCCAGTTGGGTCCTGCTTGTGTCTTTGCGGGGGGCTTGGGTCTCCATGCTTCTTCAGCTTGTACCTTCTGATCCTGCTAATGTTCCCAGCTAGAATAAGTGTCTTCTGCCCTCATTATTTTCTCTCACGGGAACTCCCTGTGCACACAGGGTTCTGTGCACAGCTTGACATCTCAAGTTCTTAACACCAACTGTTTCGCAAGTGCCACCTAATCCGTCTCCACTCGGATTTCATTATCTTCCCTACCAGAACCTGCCTGCATCCTATACTCAAAATCAGAATGCTGTCAACTGAAGTAAGTTTGTCCTGTCCAGGACTGTCCCAGCAATTATCCTAACAGACTGGTTTTTAGGGACAGGGTTTGGCTGAGCTGCCCAAAGTTAGAAAGATGCCCTGACTCTGGCTTGCAAAGGGTTGGAAAGAAAGATCAAAGCTTGACTCTGAGAATAAGGATCTCTTCATTAATTTTGTTTTATTATTTTTAAAAAAGTCCACAGCCGGCCTCAACTCCAGGTCTGTCATATGCTGTCTCCTGTCCTCAACCCTTAGAAAGTTCTGTGTAGATTTATGGTTACTTACTCATGTAAGCCAATACGTAAATTTCTTCCCTATTTTAGAAACATGATTTCTGCCTCGGCTCCATTGTTTTCAGTGCATACACTTGAGTTTGGGCGTCACCAGGGATGTTCGTTGTGTGTCAGCTTGCTGTCAGCCATTCGGGATCAAGTTCATTCTGTTTCACTTTTCCCAGCCCTCAGAGTTTGGCTGGGGAGACCAGGCACAGGGTGGAGAGAGGCATTTATGGCTTGATGTGGGTTTGTCGCGATGCCCTGCTGAGGTCCATTCATTTGACCCCCCCAGGCTCGTCTCTACCCTAATGGCATCTAGCATTTGAACAGCGTGTTTGGCTGAGCCCCTGCTGAACAGGCACTTGGCTCCTGCATCACACTCCTGCTGAAATCCCGCGCACCCTGCTGGCGCTCTGTCTTCAGCCACTGCTGTGCCCAGGATGGAGGGACCCCAGCATCCTCTCAGGGGCCTCCAGCAGCTTCTGGCTGAAGGGACTTCCTGCTCTTCCTAGCCCTCTGGCTTTTTCTCACATGGTGGACAGGAACCCTGCGCCAACGACTTCACCTGAGGTTGATGCTGTGGACATCTGTCTTCAGATCTGAACGCTTTGGGGGCCTTATGGGGGCTGTGACTGAGGAACTGTGAGTTGAGCACAGCCTCTCTTTCTTTCTTTAATGCGACTTCTCACCAAGTGTGTTTATTCCACCTCTTCCTCTTTTCCTCCCTGGCTCACACTTTTTTTTTCTAGACATGTAGGAATAAAAAAAAGAACCAGGCTGTCAACATCTGCTTCCTAACCCTTCCATCTTATCATTGGCCTTAAACATTTGTATCGCCTTGTCTAGGGCCGCTGAGAATCTCCATCTTAGAGGGTAGTTTCTGACCCACTTCCACATGTGCCCTGGTGATCCTGGTGCCAACAGAGAGAACACCCTACCTCATATGTGTAGGCTACTTCCTGGCTTAAGAAACAATTGCACCCCATTAGAGCCATCCTTATGGGGGAGATTCTAAGGATTCATAACATTCCCAAGTTTAGCAGAAGTCACTTAATTTGCTGCTCTGATGTCACTTCAAGAACTCTGACAGGTAAGGCACAAAAGGAACTAATTATGTAAGATATAAAATTAACAAGTACTGTGGCAGTTTGTGAAATACCTGGGCCAGATCTCAGGGAATGGTGCTAGCAATTCAAAGAGAGAAGACTCGGCAATGACAAGGGCGCTGAAGAGGCGGGCCTGCGCATCAAGGCTGCCAATCATTCCCATGTGGTGTGTCTGCTAGAGTCCTCAGGAGACTGTTCAGATCCTCAGTTCATGTTAAATGGCTTCTCTGGACCCTTCTCTCACCTCTACTTTGAAGCAGAAGCCAAATCCCATCTCCAAACCTCTTCCCCTGCTTTCTGTATTCCCATCACTGTGAGGTTAGTTCATACCATAGCCATTCGTGGCCAAGAGTTTTAACACAGCCACTGGACCTAGCTGCCTTGCCCATCCAGTCAATTGGTTACCCAGGTGTTCCTTATGAAACATGAAATTGACTTTATTTCCTCAGAGAAACTATAGTACCTCTCTACCGCCTGTGTATAAGATAACATCTGGGCACAGGGGTGCACACCTACCATCCAAACACTTAAGAGACTGAGGCAGGAGGATTGTGGATTTCAGGGTAGCCTGAGTTACATAGCAAGACCCTGTCAAAAATGAAGTAAATCAAGAGTCCCTATTCCTTGAATTTGGCGCATATAGAACTCTACGTTCAATCTGTGGCAGCCTATGCATGGGCCCATTTGTCTCCATAGTTGGTCGATATCCACTAAATGCTCCAAAGAAATGCATACAAATAGGAATGGGTGGGTGTGGGAGCCCGAGCGAGGGGTTCAGAAGAAAGAACAAAAACAGGGAAAACACGGAAGCCTAAATGGGATTTTTGCAAAGATAGAGTTGGAAGTGTGGCCAAACCTGGAAAAGTTGGGAAGCCCATCTGCTACTCATCCCTTTCCAGAATCCAGGCCTGCCTCAGACTCACAGAGATCCCCCTGCCTCTGCTTCCTGAGTGCTGGGATTAAAAGTATAAGCTACCATTTCTATCTTCCAACGCTCCCTTTAGCCCAGGTTACTCCAGAACTGTTTTTTTTTTTTTACCTCTGCTAGACTTAGAACGTGTGCGTGTGTGCACGTGTGCAAGTGCACACCTGTGCATGTGTTTACCATAATAATTTTGTTAATTCCTTAAGAAATTTATGCAATGTATTATTATCACATTTAACTCCACCGCTGCCCCTAACTTTTTATGGATCCACCTGTATCCATACCCTTCCCAACTTCATGTCCTTTTATTTCTTCATTAAAAAAACAATCCATCAAATCCAATTTGTGCTGACAGATACTACCAGGTATGAGGACACTCACTGGAACATGGTCAATTCATGTCAGCCACACTCTTAGAGAAAACTGTCTGCCCCTCTCAGGACCCATCAGCTGTCAATAGTGCTCCAGTCAGAGGTGACAGCATCCAAACCCTTCTCTCAACTCTCAGCTTCCTGGTGGGCAGGTTCTTTATTCCCAGCATTCCCCAACACAGGGCCCAGCTCACGGTTAAATCAGAGCATTGTATTAATTTGGCCCACGAGTAAACTGAGGTCCAGAACTAAATTGCTGGCAAGGGATGTTCCTTGCAATAACAATGATGGTTTCAACAGCAATGGCATGTTTGTTGTTTTTCTTGGTAAACCTTTGGAGTCACTTGTCTGTTGGCTATCTATTAAAATGTTAGTAAGGCCGAGCATGGGGCACAGGCCTTCGATCCCCTTGCTCAGGAGGCAGAGGCAGGTGAATCTCTCAGTATACAGATTTGGTTCAAAACAGAAGTCAAGCTCATAGTTCTCAGGGCTCCAGTCCACCATGTCCGCATCTGTCCACTTCCCTGTGGGCTGCGCCAGTTCATGCTTAGAGAAAAGGAAGCAAATCTCATGAGCCAGAAGCAGAGGCACTGGCTGATTGTGTGGGGTAGGCTCAGAGTGTGCGCATAGCAACGCCCCCGAGTCGCCACCCTCAGAACCAACCTAGCCCTCCCCGCTGGGTGTCACATAGGTATCTGTCAGCTCCACCATCACACACCGAGATTCTAGTCTCATCACCAGGACCTCGAGGGACAAACAACATCCTTCCATAGCAGGTGTCATAGTGGCCTGCCAGTCTGTCCAGCAGCCCAACCTGCTTCTAGAATAGCTACCTTTTCCTTGTTGAGAATCACAGTTTGTGCCAGGTGTTCCTGACTGGAGTCTCACAGCACAGGTACCTACCTGCCTGGTGTCAGGAGGGTCAAGGCTGTTCCGTAGTGATGGTGCTGAGTCAGATGGACAGACACAAAGTGAGCAGCTCTGGCAGGTCATCCTTCTCACTCTCTAAATAAGAGAAGTCTGGGTGAGAAAGCTGAAGCTCCAAGGGAACCAGACACGAGAGATCAGCGAATACCATGGCAATATTCTATCACCCCATGGCAACAGACCTCTGGGCTTGTCTGTTCGGGGTTTTCTAGATAAGATTAATAAAGATGGGAAGACCCACCCAAATGGTGGGTGGAACCATTTCCCCGCTGGGGTCCTGGACTAGAGGTAAAGAAGAGGACCTGAGCCCAGCCTTTGGCTCTCTCTGCTTCTTGACTGAGGACACAGTGTGGCCAATGATTCCTGCCACAGTGTTTCCCCATTGCTATGATAAAACCCCATGACCCAAGTTGAATTATGGGAGTATTTACTTTGGTCTGCAGGAGGAATGGTACTCTACTGTAGCGGGGAGGCATGGCAGCAAGTGGCAGGCATAGGGGCCAGGAGCCAGATGAGAGATCACAGCCTCAACTGCAAACTTGAAGCAGAGAGAGCAAACTGGATGTCCTGGTGAGGCAGTCAACACTAAAAGCCCAGCTCAGTGACTCACTTCCTCCAAGGAGGTCACATCTCCTAACCCCCATCCAAAGCACCCCCAACTGGGGAGCAGGTATTCAAATGCCTGAAACTGTGTGGGGGGGGACATTTCTCATTCAAACCACCACATCAAGTTGTGAAGCATGAGCCTCCCCCAAAACAAAATGAAACATAGCAAAACAGCCTTTGTTTTAGAAATGGCTTTGGCCAGGTGTTCTGTCAAAGCAAGGAGACCAGTAACAAATACAGAAAGCTGGTCAGAGAAGTGAAGAGCCTGAGCGTGCGGTTCTCTGGCCTTTGTGACTGTTTTGGGAGGAATGTGGAAGAGCCTGGAATTTCAGATTAGTATGATCCTGGCATGGTATCAGCAGAGCATAGCAGATCATTCTGGTGGGGGGTTGGAAGACAAGCCTGCTGAGAGACATGGGGACAGTGGAAGCTAAGCTCCTGGGGATTCAGTGGGGGCAGGACCTTATCCGGAACCGAACTACGAGTCCGTGTTTGTACATTCTGACAAAGGACCTGAGACCTCAAGTGAAGCTGAATGCAGGAATGATGGACATTTTCTTTGTGTGTGTGTGTGTGTAGGAAAAAAATTAAGATAGAATAGCATTCAAGTTGTGTCATGGAGAGGGGGCAGGGAGAGAGGGAGGAAGGGGGAGAGAGAGAGAGAGAATGAATATGGAGTAAAAAGATAGGAAAATTTTGAAATTCAGCAAGAAACCATGTATGAGAAAGCTTAAAGTTCTAGACAAGGAGATTGTAGGTGTCAGAGCCGTGGAATATTTGCTGAAGAAAACTGCAGGCACGGCCTAGAGATGCCCAAGAAAGAGACTGAGTGTGCCGAAGGCAGCAGACCTGGATGAATGGAGCTACCTGGGCCAGATGATTCCACCAGGAGCCCAAGATGCTGGAGATGGAGCAACTGGATTTGGTATTTTCTCTGCTGGGTGTTAGTCCTGCTTTTGTAAGACTGAGTCGCTATATCCCAGTCTTCTCCTTTTGAATGGGGGTGTTTATCGGAGCCCGATATGCTGGAAGGATGGAACTTGTTTTATTGTACGGAGTTCACAGATAGGAAATCAGCTGGCTCTTAGAGGAGTCTGCACTTGTGGACTGTGTGGACTGAGAACGATTTCTGACAAGGGACTGAACGCATTAGCCATGTGTTGGGCGTCAGGCTGACAAGGAGAGAAGTGTTGATGGTCTTGACTGTCATCTTGGTGAGGTTTAAAATCCTGGAAACAGACCTCTCGCCGTGTCTATGAGGGATTCTCTTGATTAGGTTAACTGGGGTAGGACAGCAAGACCCACATTGGGTAAGACCATTGGGTTGGGATCCAGGGATGAAGAAGAGAGTGAGCTGGGTACATTCATCACTCTTTGCTTCCTGGCTGTTGATGCCCCGTGCCCAGCTGGTCCAGCATCTGTCGTCATGATTTCTCTGCCATGATGCACAACATCCATCAAGGATGTGCCAGAACCAACCTTTCCTTCCTTAAGTTCTGTGTCTTTTCTCAGTGAGACAGGTGTTGAGCATGGTTAGTTCTCACTAGCACTGTGCTCTGATCCTAGGCTGCCCGACTATTCAAGAAAAATGTCAGAGTTAAAGCATGGCTCTTGTATCCTCTAGAAGTGAAAGGTCACTTAGAGTCACCTTTCCTCCTTTTGTGACTTGAACAGTATTTCGTTGCATACATAGGTCACGTTTTCTTCTTTTATATTTTTAATGGACAGGTTAGTTGATTCTGTAGTCTGGCTATTGTTAATAAGCCATAATGAACATATCTCTTTGTCACACCCATTTTATTAAACATACACTCACATATACATACACAGACACACACACGCATATATATATGCGTATGGTGTGTATGTGTGTGTGTGTCTGTGTTTCCAGTAGGGATTATCTGGATAATATGATAGTTCTGCTTTTAATTATTTGAAGAACCCCCATACTGTTTCTCATAATGGCTACTCCAATTCAGTTTCCCGCCTGCAGGTGCTAACTGCACCTGCATTCCCTTCCTGCCTTTTCACTGTCTGCTGGTGATGCTGTACAGCAGCTCAGTACATCCCTCAGAGTGTGTACTTCATAACATCTCATTGATTATTAGAGATACATTTTTGTTAATTAATAAAAACAGATACATGAGAACAAAAGAGCTGCCTTCTCTCCAGGCCCTACCAGCAGCGGCTTGGCTTTCTCAGAGTGGCAGGGCTGTAGAATGCAGAGCCGGGAATCTGTTTCCTGGCAACCCAGGGTCCAATAGGCTCACCTCGCAGTGTAAGGGAAGACAAGTGGGCCCCTGCAGGGGTCAGATTGTTTTCCTCTTTCATCTGTTTTCTCTCTGCTTTGTTTTGTGGTGTCTAGGGGACTCTGTTTGTGTGGGTTTTGGCAGGCTGGCTGGACCCTGCATTCCTCCCTGTCATTCTCTGAGGCAACAGAATTTGTACTGAAGACTCGTTTGAGAAAATGCTGAAGTCTTTTTGGGGAAGTAGTTAAACTATCATGGTTTGTCAGAGTTAATATACTATTACTGGAAGATTTCGAGCAGAAGAAAAGAGTGAGAAATTCGATATCAATAATGCCATGAACTGAAACTACCTTTCCAAACCTCTAATGTCACCATTTATCCTCAGGTGTTTATTTAATAAGAGAACATCTTGCCAAGATTTGGGGTCATCAAAATGAATTCATGTCTCCAGTTTCTCAGGATTAAGGACTATATAGAAGTCAGGGCAAGTGTTGAGATCATCAGAGTGTCCCCAGGCCACACAGCAAAAAGATTGCATAGTAAATGAACACAAATCAAGATTATGTACCCTTGCTTACCTACCATGTGTAATTTGGCTTCCTGCCCCCACCTCAGATGCCTGACAATTAGTTCATACAGCCACGAGAAGGCCTCACTTGTGCTAGCCATAAGCTCATTCAGCCTGGGGTGAGGCCCTCACTTGTGCTAACCGACGTTTTTGCTCACTGGGACGAGTCTGGAGTCTTATCACACCAGATTGCAGCAGGAGCCATGGCTACCTGAAGAGCGAGAGCTTCATGGAATGTTTCTTGCTAGCATTGATTTGTATCACTGCTCGCTCGCTCTCTCTCTCTCTCTCTCTCTCTCTCTCTCTCTCTCTCTCTCTCTCTCTCTCTCTCTCTCTCTCTCTCTTCTCTCTTGTTTGCTTGTGTGGGTCAGTCATTCCATACTCAGGCTTCTGGGATTTTTCTCCCTTCTCGAGTCTCTGGATCCCTGCCTCCCAGATGGATGCTGTGCTCAAAGATCTTTTCTGTGATGGCTGGTTGCTCCAGTGTATTGTCTACTATAAGCAAGGCGTTATATTGCATCCTCCATGTCATACAGAGATCTTAATGAAGTGGAACTTTTATTTATTTGCTTTATAAACATCTGGCTCCTGGTATTTGAGCTAAACTCTGCTAGAATAGCAGGGCAAGCTTGTTATTGGTATGGCAGGGAGTATTGGGAACATACTTGTGCATGCTTCAGAAGGCACTCAGCCTTCCTCACGGGCCCACTAGGCTGGCATGGATATTTCTTTTACTTTTATATTTTATCTTACTTTACTTTTTGAAGCAGGGCTCAGTATAGCCTGGAACTTACTATGTAATCCTTGATGACCATGAACTCCTGATCCTTTCGCCTCTGCCTCCTGAGTACTGAGGTCATAGGCATGCTCTGTATGCCCTGTTTATATGGAGTTGGGGACTGAACTCTGGACATTGCACATGATAGACAAGTATGCCACCACCCAAACCACACCCTGTCCCTGCCCCAGCTTCTGGGATTAAATGTCTCTTTACAATAAATTGCTTTTTTTCTTGGAGGTCTCCTTTTATCTCACCCTCTGCATGTCTGTGAATTCAGTCGAAATACAGCAAGTACTACTACATGCCAGTTACTGTCCTAGGCCCTGGGGACATAGCGAATGTCCTGTTTCTGTCATCATGTAGCTGAGAAATTACCAACTCTAAATGTCTGAGTATTCAATGTAAGACAGCTTACATTGGCTTCTAACCCCTGCAGCAGAGCAGAGCAGCAGCAGATGATGGCACCTGTTAAATGCCAAGGAAAGATGCACCGGCGCAACCAATCGTGGTTGTGCATTGCCAGAACACCAGGGCAGACGGCAGTAACGTTCTTAGGAGCCACGTTACAAGCCACGCATAGTGGCACACACCTTTAATTAATCGAGGGGAAGCAGAGGCAGGTTGATCTCTAGGAGTTTGAGGCTAGCCCAGTTTAAATATCAAGTTCTTAGACAGTCTGGGTTACATAGAGAGACCCCAGTCTCAAAAGCAAACAGGCAAATAAATAACAAAACCTTGCCAAGGAGGTTTTGTTACAAATAGAGCCTTAGGGCCTGGAATCCTGACTAGAAGTGTTCAGGCAGGGCCTGAGAGCTTGCATTTCTACCGAGTTCCCTGGCTAAGCTGTCGCTGGTGGTCTGGGGCCCACAGTTAAGGATTATTGTTTACTGAAAGGGTGGTCAAAAACCCAGGGAGGGGCTGGAAAAATTGCTCAGAGTCCACTTCTCAGATCCCACAGAAGGAGGAGAGAGCCGAATTCCCAGACCTATCCTTATAACATCGTATAACACACCCAAACACACTTGTGCACACTCCCCCCCCCACATGCACCCAGAGCTAGATTGAACTATACAAGTCCTCTTTCACAGAGAGGACCAAGTATTTAAAGGGAAGTCCTTGCCCCAACTGCTTAGGCCACAGGAACAGACTGAGCAGCTTAAACAGCAGACCCCAAATGGTTGAGCCAGGATGTCAGCATTGAGGGCTCCGCCTGAGCTTTGCATTTTGGTTTCCAGGTCATTGCCTCTTTTGTTTTGGCATGATCTGTGCCTGTTTTAATTTCTTATAAGAACGCCAACCTTGGGATTCGAACCCTCTCATATAAACTTCGTTTTAACGTACAGACCTCTGTAAAGACCCTGCCTTTTCTAGGAGAGGTGGTACTGCCTATAATCCCAGGAGTCTAGAGGCTGAGGTAGGAGGCTCACAAGTTCCACGTCTGCCTAGGTGTCCTGGTTTGTTTTCTATTCTTAGGAAGAAGGACTTGGGGAACGTCTTTGTTAGGATTACTGTCGATGAAACACGATGACCTAAAGCAAACTGGGGAGGAAAGGATTTATTTGGCCTAGTCTTTCACATCACCATTCAGCATTGGAGAGCACCAGGATGAGAACTCAGGCAGGGCAGGAGCCAGGGAGGAGGTGCTGATGCAGAGGCCGTGGAAGAAGGCTGTTAACGGCTTGCTCTCAGGCCTTGCTCTGCCTACTCAGAGCCACCAGCCCAGGGGTAGCCCCACCTACAATGAGCTCACTTCCCACAGCAATCATTAGTCAAAAATACGACTCACAGACTTTCTACAGGACAGTCTGATGGAGGCATTTTCTACAGGACAGTCTGATGGAGGCATTTTCTACAGGACAGTCTGATGGAGGCATTTTCTACAGGACAGTCTGATGGAGGCATTTTCTACGGGACAGTCTGGTGGAGGCATTTTCTACAGGACAGTCTGATGGAGGCATTTTCTACAGGACAGTCTGATGGAGGTGTTTTCTACGGGACAGTCTGATGGAGGCGTTTTCTCAGTTGAGGTTTCCTCTTCTCAGACAATGCGAGTTTGTGTCAAGTTGGCAAAAGTAAACAAAACAAAACAAAAGCCAAGAAACCAAAAACTGCTCAGCACATTGGGCTACACAACAAGGCTCTGTCTCATAAAAAGAAATAATAATAATAAAAAAAGGACCCTCTTTCCAATCCGGAGGTCCTGGAGTTAGGACTCCAGAACATGTATTTGGAGG
Source organism: Alexandromys fortis (assembly GCF_014885135.2). Lineage (NCBI taxonomy): Eukaryota > Metazoa > Chordata > Mammalia > Rodentia > Cricetidae > Alexandromys > Alexandromys fortis. Next base: position 4,615,301 of record NW_026067942.1, on the reverse strand, counting down.
GGTAAGGGGTTCAATTCAGTCTATAACAGCCACCAGACAAGAGAGGTGAGTGAGCTCTGCCAGAATGAGCCAGGAACCAGAGAATAGATCTGTGGGAGCAGAGAGCCACATGCCACTCCATGGAGTGTCTAAGGATGAGGAACGGTTGGAGGAAGGTGTCCCGGGGACTTTTGAGGCTGGGGGAAAGGAGGGCAAAGGTGGATCTGAGTGAACTGGTACAAATTGCTAAAGTACGGTTACTAAACATGTAAAATTCAATTTTGGTTTAAGCTAATTTTGATAAAGCCTACATTTTTAAAGTGGAAATGCCAGTCAGGTGGTAGATTTCTATAGTTAAGCAAAATAAGGCAACCGGCTTTCTGCAAAGTCACCCTGTAAGCATCTACACCAGGCATGAGCCCCCAGGCTCCCTAGTAGGGCTTCTCAGCCTGCTGATTGACAGCCAGAGCTAGATAACTCCTCAAGGTTCGGGGGTCTGCTGTTGTCTTAGTTGGTTTTTCTGTTTCTGTGATAAAATACTCTGGTATAAGCAACTTGAAGAAGAACGCATTTGTTTTGGTCCACAAGTCAATGATAAAGTCCATCCCGGTGGGGACGTTGAGACACCTGGAGCTGGTGGATGCTCATCTCAATGCAGCCACAATCAGGAAGCAGAGAGCAATGAGTGCATGTTGACGCCCAGTTCTCTTTATCCACTTTCACTGTCCAGGACCAAGCTAAAGAGTGGCTTCCCACCCCAGTTTAAGGGTCGCCATACTCCCCTACCGGCATGCCCAGGGGTCTGTCTTCAGGTAGCTCTAGATTCTGCCTTGTTGACAACTGTTGTAAAAGGGGCGGTGGGGCTGCGTCCCCAGCACCCTGGCTGCCTGGCTAGCTTATGCCCCGAAATAACAACACACAAATTGTATTCATTTAAACACTGCTTGGCCCATGAACTCTAGCCCTTACAGGCTAATTCTCATATCCCGATCAACCCATCTCTAATAATCTGTGTGGCATCAGTCTTACCGGGAAAGATTCTAGCCTACGTCCATCCTGAGTCTGAGCTTCATCGTGTCTGCCTCAGAGAGCAGAGCTATGGAGTCTGTCTGAGGAGTCTTACCTCACTTCCTCTTCCTCCCAGCATTCTGTTCTATTTACTCCACCCACCTATGTTCTAAGCTATGAGGCCAAGTAGTTTGTTTATTACTTAACCAATGAAATCAACAGATTGATATATGACACTCCCACATCATTTCCCCTTTTTCTATTTAAACAAAAAAAGAAAGGCTTTAACTTTAACATAGCAAAATTACATATAACAAAACA